>NC_079435.1:49294971-49401220 GCF_903798145.1 Danio aesculapii
GTAATCCAGAAAAATAAAAGCCCTCGACTGATTTTTACCACATTTTCAGATTTTACCACATTCTCACCCTGTTATTTACTTGTTTATTTTATTTTTCGGCTTACCTGCTTTCTGGAACCATTCGAACCCCGTCGTTGTGGTCAAGTCCGCCGACGTACATGGCAAGCTTCTGGACACACTGGTAACAGCAGAAAAGCTGTTCACATGAAGGTAATCGGTCTGCTGGTAAGCGCGAAAAGGAATAGCTTCATACCGCCCCGTAGCGTTCATTTTAAAGACAAAATGCATCTATAAGTACCTCTGGCTACATAATTCGCAATCTTCAGAAATGTATATAGAGGTACGTTTTCAGGATGAGCCTATGTTGTTTTTCTTTGTTTTTAAAATGTTTATTTTTAGGGTTAAATTGAATAAATAACTCCAGATTTTCAGTGTGTCCTCAGACTTCTGAACCCCACTGTGTGTTGACCTCATTGACAAGCTGTCTGGATTTTGTACAAAAGGAAAGTGTTCATACATATGTTAATGATAATGGGTGTGCCAATAGCTAGTGCCAATAACCTCCGAATGACCAAATATCAGATGATTAATAAGTCCAATCCAATGACTAATAACAATGTGCATCATTTGGGTTGTGGAAGTATAAACATCATTCATTTTCTCCATAGGGAAATAGATTTTTTTAAACTGATAACTGCAGTTTTGTTGTGAGCTGTGAGGTTCTTAATTGATTGTATATGGTGTTGCTGAACTTGTCTATTCACATTAAATAACTTTTTTTATTTCAACAGTCATTTTGGATTGTAGAATTTGGCCATAACAACTACATTACCCATGATGCTGTGCAGAAAACCAACCAATCAGACAGTTTCAGTGTTTTTGATTGTAGAATTTGGCCATAACAACTACATTACCCATGATGCTGTGCAGAAAACCCATCAATCAGACAGTTGCAGCTAACAAAGCAACTTCACATTAAATCACTTTATTATTTCAGCAGTCATTTTGGATTGTAAAATTTGGCCATAACAACTATATTACCCATGATGCTGTGCAGAAAACCCACCAATCAGACAGTTGCAGCTAACAAAGCAACTTCACATTAAATCACTTTTTTATTTCAACAGTCATTTTGGATTGTAGAATTTGGCCATAACAACTACATTACCCATGATGCTGTGCAGAAAACCAACCAATCAGACAGTTGCAGCAATTTTGATTGTAAAATTTGGCCATAACAACCACATTACCCATGATGCTGTGCAGAAAACCTACCAATCAGACAGTTGCAGCGTATTTGATTTTAGAATTGGGCCATAACAACTACATTACCCATGATGCTGTGCAGAAAACCCACCAATCAGACAGTTGCAACGTATTTGATTGTAAAATTTGGCCATAACAACTACATTACCCATGATGCTGTGCAGAAAATCCACCAATCAGACAGTTGCAGCGTATTTGATTGTAAAATTTGGCCATAACAACTACATTACCCATGATGCTGTGCAGAAAACCCACCAATCAGACAGCTGCAGCTAACAAAGCACGTCAAGAGATCTCAAAATATTTTGCAATAAACTTAAAATCTGGAAAAAACAAACACGTTTAACAGAATAATTTCATATTCCTTAATTGTTTTAATCCGATTATGTTATTTGCAATGCTTTATGGGATTGTAGTTCTTTTTCTCGTTAAACCTGTTCAGTATGTCTTGTACTTCTCAGATTTGTAAGGTTAGGATTCACCTCAAATGGTTAGACAGTTTTATTACTTAAAAAAATTATATATTTTAAATCCCTATGGTAAAATGAAAGAGCAAATACTTTCAGAAAAGGTGGACGTCAGTACTATGAAATTGTTCTTTTATTGAATCCATGCAGCTTTAACGAAATGCATGAAAGCAGTAATCTGTGCATCGGGTGACATATCCCTGTATTGGTTGGGCATTAACAAGACACATATGTATGTTAATTACTGTCACCGTAGCTTTCAGATGCATCAACGACAGGGAATCCGGCATGTTGTGCAACGATAGACTAATATGAGTTTTTTTTTCAGTGGCAGATAATCGATATCTAGTATCTAGTAATATGGACATATACGTAAATAAGTGACTGAATGATGGCATATTACACTATATTTACTCGAAACCCACATACGATTAAAAATATAAAATGTTTACTATCCTTTAACATGGCTGTTGTTCGATTTTTGGAGTTGATACAAGGAAATGTTAATTACTCTAGCTATGCGTCAGTAGTTTTTGGGCCGCTAATCTGAAAAGATTTATTTTTTCTGTTTTGTTTGCTAATATCCACTCTCATGGTTACCTTTAGTGCCATCAGGAATCTTTAAACCAACGAAATAAGCTTCATCTTTGAATTTGCTCTTGAACGAGCTGTCGATTTTGCCTTAGGTGTCATGTGTTTGGTCGATATCCAAAACGGAGTATTGATCGATCCGTTAACGATAATCATATGATGTAATTAATGACTGTGCAGTTTGTTCGTTATACACATGCACATTTTACGTTTTGCTTTGTATGTATTTGTATGGCATATTTTAATCGCAATGAAGGCTTCCATTCAGTGATGGGAATTAGCAGCTCGATCTTACGAGAAACTATTTTACATGTTGTCAGAAAAGTGGCTAACTCGTGCAAATTTGTACGATTTCATTTGCATGAAAACGTAAGATTTTTTTAAAAGTAGGAGTGGCCCCAGACCCCACCCATAACCATACCCCTCATTGGGTGGATTAGCAAACCTTATTAAATTGTACGAATGAGATCGTACAAATTAGTATGAATTAGCCACTACATCAAAAAGTTACGAATTGAGAATTGCGTTGGAATTAGTCTCAAATGTATCATTCGTAAATTGCGTTATATTGCATTTGATTTAAATGAAGAAAGTGGAAATTAGTTTTGCTTCCATTCAGTGGTGGGAATTAGCTGCTCGACCTCACGAGGAACTATTTTACGTGTCAGAAAAGTGGCTAATTTGTAAAAATGCATACTATTTCATTTGTATAAAAATGTAAGATTTTTAAAAAGTAGGAGTGGGCCCCAAACCCCACCCCTAACCCTACCCGTCATTGGGTGGAATTATTGAACCTTATCAAAATGTACAAATTAGATCGTATAATTAAAACGAATTAGCCAGTACATCAAAAAGTTAAATATTGAAAAATGAGTTGGAATTAGTCTCAAATGTATCATTCGTAAAATTGCGTAATCTTACATTTTATTTAAATATAGAAAGTGGAAGTTTTGCTTCCATTCAGTGGTGGGAATTAGCAGCTCGATCTCACGAAGAACTATTTTACATGTCAGAAAAGTGGCTAATTCGTACAAATGCAAACGATTTCATTTGTATAAAAACGTACGATTTTTAAAAAGTAGGAGTGGCCCCATACCCCACCTCTAACCCTACCTGTCAGTGGGTGGAATTATCAAATCTTATTAAAATGTACGAATTAGATCATACAATTAATATGAATTAGCCAGTACATCAAAAAGTTACGAATTGAGAATTGCGTCGGAATTAGCCTCAGATGTATAATTCGTAAATTGCGTAATATTACATTTGATTTAAATGGAGAAAGCGGAGATTAGTTTTGGTCTAAAAAATGCTTTTGTCTTTTGAAATCAGAATCCCAACCAATGGCGTGAGTTGGGGGCGGGGCTACGACATGCTTTAGCACTGACAGTAAAGCTGAAATAGGAACCATTATTTTACCTCCATCACCCATTTCTCTCTTTATGAGGATCTTTATGGTCCCGTTTGCAAAGCTGTGAACTGAAAAACTCCTCTTCTGTTATTGCCAAATGTGTGCATGTTCTACTGTATCCATGGTTTTACAAGAGGATGAGCACTCACTTTAGTTGACAATAAAATTATGAGTTGACGTATGGCCATTAAAATGTACTTTTTCATTCTCTATAACTCACAAGGACAATTGTTTTATCTTGTATATATTACACTGCCTTTTATCCTGTTTCCCCCCTCTGTGGTCACATCTTTGATTCAAATATTCTATATATAATAAAAATAATTTATTATTCAAAAACGTGTTCAATATGAAATGGGTTAGACTTTGTGACTCAATCAGACATTGAAAGAAAGCTCTTACTGTGGCTATTTGGCACTCTGTTTTTGGTTTAGAGACTGTAATGTAATTGTTCAGAGACTATATAAAGAATAAATCTAGTGGTCAGTTATAGAAATGCCAAATAGTTTGATCCTAATTTTGATCTGTTGTTCCCTTTTTGTACTTGTTCTTAGATCATTTACAATGCTCAACATAGATGAGTGCAACCCCTTTGAAAATAGTTTTAAAAAGGAAAATTCTTTTTAAATACTTTGTTCTGTGGTTTTTACAAAACAGGGTTAATAAACACACACACACACACACACACACACACACACACACACACACACACACACACACACATATATATATATATATATATATATATATATATATATATATATATATATATATATATATATATATATATATATATATATATATAAACACAGTTGAAGTCAGAATTATTAGCCCCCTTTGAATTTTTTTTCCTTTTTAAATATTTACCAAATGACAGAGCAAGGAAATTTTCACAGTATGTCTGATAATATTTATTCTTCTGGGCAAAGTCTTTATTCATTTTATTTCGGCTAGAATAAAAGCAGTTTTTAATTTTTTAAAGAGCATTTCATGGTCAGAATTATTAGCCCCTTTAAGCTATATATTTTCCCCTTTAGTCTACAGCAGTGGTTCTCAAACTTTTAAACCAGCGACCCCCAATGTAAGATTGTCAAGAACTCGTGACCCCCACTACCAAAGCAAATTTATCAGTAATATCTTTAAAAAATCTGAAAATATTAGCTTTCACTTGTAATACTGAAAAATATTTATTATAATCACTGAAAATTACACAATTTTTAAATCCCATTCGCAACCCCTTGAAATTATTCTGCGACCCCCGCAGGGGTTGCGACCCACAGTTTGAGAACCACTGATCTACAGAAAAACCATCATTATACAATAACTTGCCTAATTACCCTAACCTGCCTACTTTACCGAATTAAAAGTGTTAGAAACTGTATAGAAGTGTCTTGAAAAATATCTTGTCAAATATTATTTACTGTCATCATGACAAAGATAAAATAAATCAGTTATTAGAAATGAGTTATTAAAACTATTATGTTTAGAAATGTCTTCTCTAAAAAAATCTTCTCTCCGTTAAACAAAAATTGGGGAACTAAATGAATGGGGCTAATAATTCGGAGGGGGGACAATAATTCTGACTTCAACTGTAAGTATATATATATATATATATATATATATATATATATATATATATATATATGTATGTATGTATGTACATATATTTATATATATATATAAATACACACACACATATTTATTGACAAAAGTAAGGTCAGAGTCTATCCAAGAGTCTAGAATAATAATAGTAATACACTAAATTTTAAAACTGTTAACATTACAATAAATTAAACTATACATAATAGTCACATTAATATATATTTATATAAATTTGTAATATTGATTAACTTTTTTCTGTTAACACATTTATTGGGGTGCACTTATTTTTTCTTAATAATCTTAAAAGTTTTATTTGTTTTAAATTTGAATTTGGTATGTGAAACCAATAAACCAGATTTTAACTAAATATTATTGTACACAAAGTTTCCCAGCAGGCACAGGATATCAACATGACGTCAGATTGACATTGTACCCCAATGTCGTAGGGATGTTGCATTTTGTTCGGAAATGAAAATCTGTTGACGTCAGAACCCAACGTCAGGCCGAGGTCAACAACCAACCTAAAATCAACCAAATATCAATGTCTAATGATGTTGCAGCTTGATGTTGTGTGGACGTTACCACTATAACGTCAATCAGATGTTGGATATTGGTTGCCATACCTGACGAATAAATGTCAGTATTTGACGTCAATATGACGTTGGTTTAAGATGTTGGCTCTATGTTGGATTTTGGTCACTTACCAACACAACCTAAAATCAACCAGAACCCAACGTCAGGTCGAGGTTAACGTCCAACCTAAAATCAACCAAATATCAACATTTAATGATGTTACAGCTTGACGTTGTGTGGACGTTACCACCATGACATCTATCAGATGTTGGATTTTGGTTGCCATACCTGACGAATAAATGTCAGTATTTGCCGTCAATATGACGTTGGTTTAAGATCAGTTGGATTAATATCAACTTCATTTTATATCGTTGTTGGATGTCAAAATAACATTGTCCTTAAACGCTGAATGGACATAGAATTTTAGTCATCTGATGTCACAACCTAAATCTAACCTAATATTAACGTCTTATAACATTTTGTGCCTGCTTTATGAGAAACCTGCTGTACTCGATTATGCTGGGCACTGTATATTTAATATGTATAGTTATTTATACAAATATTTTATTTAGTTTTTAAAGCTAGCTGCAAGTTGCATGACTACGTGCGCCAACATGCCATATAATGGATGCCAACTGTGAGGTGTTGTATCAAACACTGCGTCTGGAATTATTAAACAACACACTGCCATTTGTATAAAATGTCTTGTCTTGTGTACAGTATATATATATGAATGCTACGGATCATTTTAAAGGACCGAAGGTTTATCAACATTAATTCAACTGGTCTTGCATATAAAGTATTTCTGCAAACATATGTCTGATTAACCTTTTCACCCGTCCTCATATTGTGGCCTTATATTTCAATGATATCACATATAATCATAATCATTGAATATAATGTATGTTCCCACCAAAATCTAATATTATTTTCGGGTGAACTTAAAAAATGTGTACAAATCATGCACAGGTTGTGGAAGATCTGGGATCATTTATTTAAGTTCATAACATGTATATTAAAAGAAAAGGTAAACAAGAAGGAATTAAATGAAAAAGGTTAAAAACAAAGACACTGTGTTGGACTCAATGGTGTGTTTTTCCCGCTGGAAATGTTCAAAATAAATATATTCTGTGTCATCTTAAAATACAGTGGCCTCAGAAAATATTTAAACACTTTACAGTTAAACGAAAGTCCATGTTCATTCATTCATTTTCCTTCAGCTTGGTCAATTATTTATCAGGGGTCGCCACAGCGGAATGAACTGCCAACTATTCTAGCACTACACTAGAGCCAATTTCATTTACCCAATTCACCTATAGCGCATGTCTTTGGACTGTGGGGGAAACCGGAGCACCCAGAGGAAACCCACGAAGGAACATGGCAAGAACATGCAAACTCCTCACAGAAATGCAATCTGGCTCAATCGGGAATCGAACCAGCAACCTTCTTGCTAAGAGGCAACAGTGCCGCCCCAAAGTCCATGTTAAAGCAATATTGACCATGTTTTTTTTGCTAGCGCACATTGTCATTCAGTCACTGTATTCTTAACCACGCGTCTTTTACCGTTAGCTTGCTATGAGGGAATGAAGAACAAAAATGAAAGCTCCACCCACACTACTCAATATTCCATTTCAGTACATCAACATACTGAAATAAAAGTCTCAGCAACTTGACTGTCATCGCTTTAGCAAAATATTAACCCAATATAATGTGCAAAAATGCTAACAAAACAGATTTCTTAGCAGAGAGTTTGGTATTTTGTATCTAATTAAATTGACAGGTGTTCTTTGAGTGTTGGAGTATATGTTTTGGGACCATTGTATGTTTTCTGTGTTTACTTTTTAGGAAAAGCCATATAGAAAGGAGTTAAAGTACGTTCAGGCAAGTTAGCAAAAGCACGTGGCATTAAGCGGTACGCTGAGTTCTTGGGTCTTGAGAAAAGGCTGGGATTATCCCTCATTTACCGTCCAGGTTATGTGGAGCCATTAACAGCACAGCTCTTCTGTCCTCCAGAGGAGTTTGTTTGAGAAGCGGAGTGAGACGAGGCTTCATTAGCGCTTTGAAAAAGATCCTTCAGTTTTGGATGAAGGTCACCCCACACATCTCCCATCTGAAAAATGAAAAAACACCATTCAAAATGCAGCGTTCGACAACTAGAATAACCACAAGTATTAGAAGACTTGTTAGAAACGCACTTCTTTGTGGCCTTGTATTTGCGAGTTGACAAATGTGCCAAGAATTGAAGTTACGAGAGGCAGATTAGTGAAGACCAGCTGGGTTTCTTGATGCAGACACAAAAGGGAGAAATAGCTTCTCATCTCCATGGTTATAATTGTGTTTTCCTGCTGTAGGAAGACAGAAATATAGTTAACTCAGCTAGATTTTCATCCAGATACTGCAGCCTAAAATATAATTTGGTTTGGCTCATGTCCCGTTTGTTTACATGGAGCGATTAATGATCTGTACTGCAGGCAGTCATTAGAGGGCGCTCAAAATGTTTTTGTTTTGGCCGCATCCTATTTATTTACATGGAGAGGATGGAGTTTATGAGCTATATTACTGCCATCCACCAGGGGGTGCTCAAAATATTTTAATTTGGCATTGTGGAATTCAGTGTTTCTCAACCACGTTCCTGGAGGACCACCAGCATTGCAACAGCATTGTTGGTGTGACAGACAAAGGAGACATCCAAAGCATGCAGTGTTGGTGGTCCTCCAGGAACATGGTTGAGAAACAGTGATCTAATTCATACCTGGCAACATTTTGGGGGGGGGGGGGTGCGGTGGCAGCGTTGTGTGTTTGTCTCTGAATAACACAGTTGAGAACCTGGTTAGTAACTGTACTGTACTGTGGTGTTAGTAACTGTACTATGGACCGGATTTCGGGCGGACACTGATTGGATACTATCTCAAAGCTTGCGACCCGAGGATGTCACAGACGGTACCAAAAAGCTAAAAAGCTGAAGACCAGGAGCGTGGTGAAATTACGGAAGTTTTCTGGGAGAAATAACAAAACGGGAGGGTGGCAGGAGATGGGTCTGAAATATAGGAGACTCCTTGGTAAACCGGGAGTGTTGGCAGGTATGGTTTAATTGTTTTACATGAAGAGGGCGGGATTTATGAGCTATACTACAGGCAGCCACTAGGGGAGTATCTAAAATGGAGAAGGCAGGGTTTATGACCTGCAGCCATCCATACAGGGGTAATATTTTGGCTTCCCTTTTCAGGATGTGTGAAGCACGCTTTATATAAGCAGTTCCACAATCTCGCGCTCAATAAAATGATGTTTGATTTTTTAAAAATATGTTTTTATTTTAAGGTTATTTGATCCTTTTTATTAAAGATAATTATATAAAGTGTTCACCTTCAATTTAATGTGGTACAAGAATTTTAAATATTGCCATTCTGGCGTTTTTTTTAATCTAAATGTTTTATAAGTGGTTCCATACTTTTTTAGATGCTTTGAATTTCCATGACTTGTTAATGACCTTTCCAGTCATTCTTAGTCACTGGTTTGTATGGTTTATAATCATTTGAAAAGCATTTGCATTTAATTTGACTATTGTGTCATGTTTGTTTGGCATCTTTTACAGCACCGAAGCGTGCACCTTGAAGTCAGACACAAGTTCCCCATACTCAATGACATCATGCATGCTAAGGGAAGCAACGTATAATCTTACAACACAAGAAGAATTGATGAGCAGGGCCAAACAATCTCCAGACTTTATTTACTATTTCTGTGCAGAAGTTAGTAAAGAAAATCTGCAGATTTATGCTGAATTATTTTGAGAGTGCAGAAGCTGAAATCTTAACATATAAAATAACAAAAAGCATTTCTTAAATTTATTTATGGTTAAATTTATTTATCTATGGCAAATCCAATTAGAACCACTTGTTAGATAACCAAAGCAATTCCTTGTATAATACATTCACTAAAAGTAAATATTACACATTTTATTATACATAAATCATCTAAATCTTTGCATAAATAAGTAAATAAATAAATAGTCTAAATGATATGTACAAAACTCTGCGAGCAAAGATTCTATGTAGGCTTATTTATGAGTCAAAGTCACATAATCTGATTAGTGGTGTCAGAACCAGTAGCGGTTCTAGTTTAAATGGCACCCTGGACGAACCACCCCATACTGAAGCAACCAGTACTGGCCAATATACCGCCCAATATTACTATTAATAAACAATTATTATTCTAAATAAATGACAGCAATCAATCCTAAATGTAACTGGAAAACAATGTAAAGAAAGACACAACTGAGTGATATGCAAAGATCACTTAAGAAATCTTTTGCATGAATATTAATGACAAATCTATACAATACAAACAATACATATGTTTTATGGAATTATCTGTTGTCGTTGACCCGACTCATGGCCGTGAGTCTTACCTTCCTAACCCATTATCCCTCCTTTCTGCTTCATTGCCATGCTTAATCAAAATAAGATCATCATATGATCAACTTGCAAAACTCGCTAGGTGCCGACACCTCTGCATAAAAGTTACAACAGTTACTCCGCCTTTCACATCACATAGACGTGCGTGTTTTATCGATGTGACTGTAAACAACCGGGATTCACACCGGGAGCAGAGCAGCGCGTGAGGAGCATGGGAATCGCTTTCTGCATGCTTGCATCAGTTTGATTTCGGTTGCACGTAGAGATTAACAAGCTTGCGTGTGCAAAAGACGCTAAATGTGATTGCCCCCTAACGTCTTTATTCTGGGATTAACACTAAATCAATATACCTGCTTAAAGTAAAGGGTATCGCAAAGCTTTTACTGGGGCTCGTGTTTTTTCTCCCCGTCACCGTCTTCCCGTGCCGCCCCCCAGCAAGACGCCACCCTGGGAGATCACCCATATTGCCCATGCCTAAATCTGCCACTGGTCAGAACAAACAGATATTATCATTATTTAGATTGAAAGATGGTCTATTATGCCCCTTTGATGTCCCTAGAGTGTGTGTGTGAAGTTTCAGCTCAAAGTATGAAACAAATAATGTTTTATAACTCTTTGAATCGGCCCCTTTTAAGCTTTGATCCTTATTGTGCCATTTTGGTGACTGTCACTTTAAATTCAAATGAGACTGTGCTCTTGTCAAAAGAGGGCGGAGCTAAAAATGCTTATGTGTCAGCATAGTGGCAGATTTAAAAACAAGACTAACATCCTGTGCTAATAAGGGAGAGATTGTGATTTATGGGCGGGGCTTTCCCCCTTTGATGACACACACAATAGGAGAATGTCAATCAAAGTGTTTCTCCAGACTGTTTTTATGAAGTGTGATTATAAAAAATAAAATTAATACATTTTTATCAATAGAAGCAAATAAATTTACAGACTGTTGCCACACGACTGTGTTTAAACCCCTTTTAAAAGTGATTTTTTTGCATAATAGCTCCCCTTTAATCTACACATTTGTATAGCTTTGTCTGCTTAAGTGTTGTTAGTGTGTATGAACAGTATGTGTTACCTGTGAGAGTCGAGACTCTGGCTGCTCAATGCTGTTCTGGTACTTTAAATGTGTACCCACAGGCCCGCTGCGCTTTTCAAACGCTCTCTGATGCTCTAATAACACACCGCTATCGTGTCGATCACACAAGTCCTACAAACACACACACACACACACACACACACACATTCAAATATACTATTGGTACAGCTGAATTGTTAACGTGTAAACTCTCAGTCCTGCAAAATAATGTGACTGAAATTCAAAATTACTCCATCTTATAGAGATGTAATACAGCATATGCCACTTTAACATTTATTAAAAATTATTACGCGTTGCAGGAATAGATTTGAAATCTTTTTGAAAATCAGTGCTCACTTTATATGACTGCAGTTGTTCTAGGAGAAGGTTGAGTTTCTCCACCACTTCATCCTCTTCTCTGGTGCCCTGGTGGGGAAAAAAAAGATGTTTGGAATATTCAGTTTAATTTCCAGAACAGGATTTCCTCAGAAACTGTAATGGGAGTCATAATATTGTGAGTGTCAGATTATTCCAGTTGTCTGTGTACAATCTGCAGTGGTGTTTGTGATTATATTAATGCAGTAATGCTCCTGTTTTAATACCTGGTGTGCAGCTTTGTCTGCGAGAAGACCAAACTCTCCTGACAGCTCTACTAGTGACTTCCTCTGTGTTTTCCAGGCTTTGCTCACTATCGCGTCTTCTGGCAGGTCTGATGTGTCTGAACCAAGTTCACTGTAGAAACATCGAGTAAAAATGGGACACACTTCATTTTTTACATAATGACAATGCACTGATGACATTTTGCAGAATTTAATAATCTTTGTTAACATTAGTAACATTTATTTTGGTTCATGTTAGTTCAGAGGGTTTACAGTAGGCCTACACACTACTCATCTTGATAATTAATAAATATTCATGTATTCAGTTATTCATTCATTCATGCATTTTCTTTTCGGCTTGGTCCCTTTATTAATCTGTGGTCGCCACAGCGGAATGAACCGCCAACTTATCCAGCATATGTTTTACGCAGTGGATGTCCTTCCAGCTGCAGCCCATCACTGGGAAACATCCATACACACTCAATCACACTCATACACTACAGACAATTTAGCTTAGCCAATTCACCTGTAGCCAGAGCACCTGGAGGAAACCCACGCGAATAGGGGGAGATCATGCAAACTCCATAAAAAAAATGCCAACTGACTCAGCCGAGGCTCGAACCAGCAACCTTCTTGCTGTGAGGCAATCCTGCTACTCACTGCACCACCATGATGCCTGTTTTCAGTCAATTAAATCAAATTAGATTAAATTATATTATTGTTTAATTTTATCTTAATATTTCCCAAATGATGTTTAACAGAGCAAGGACATTTTCACAGTATCACAGTATGTCTGATAATATTTTTTCTTCTGGAGAAAGTCTTATTTGTTTTATTTTGGCTAGAATAAAAGCAGTTTTTAATTATTTAAAAACCATTTTAAGGTCAATATTATTACCCCTTTAAGCTATATTTTCAATTGTCTACAGAACAAACCATCGTTATACAATAACTTGCCTAATTACCCCCATGTTCGTGTGGGTTTCCTCCAGGATCTCTGGCTTCCCCCTTAGTCCAAAGACATGCGCTATTGGTGAATTGAATAAGCTAAATTGGGCGTAGTGTATGTGTGAAAATGAGAGTGTATGGGTGTTTCCCAGTACTGGGTTGCAGCTGGAAGGGCATCCGCTGTGTAAAACATATGCCGGATAAGTTGGTTATTCATTCCGCTGTGGTGACCCCTGATGAATAAAAGGACTAAGCTGAAGGAAAATGAATGAATGAATTTACTGAAACATCACAATAACAAAGTTATTGAAGGCTTCTAATGGTGTATCCTAAACAGTATGTAAAAGTAATGAAAGAAGAATAATGACATGACTCAATATCTTCCAGAATTCCCCACCAGAAGAAGTGACACCACTTCGATATTACACACACAAACATTAGGTATTGTTTTAGATAACGTCATTATAACTTGTGTTTTATTCAAAACTTTTTGTTTAGAAAGATAAAATAAGATTTGTTTTGGAGACTCATACAGCAATTCTACAACAAATATTGTAGATCAGTGTTTCTCAACCACGTTCCTGGAGGACCACCAGCACTGCACATTTTTCCATGTCTCAACTAAACACACCGGATTCAGATCATCAGCTCATTAGCAGAGACTGAAAGACCTGTAATGGGTGTGACAAACAAAGGAGACATCCAAAACATGCAGTGTTGGTGGTCCTCCAGAAACGTGGTTGAGAAACACTGTTGTAGATAATGAATATGACATCTACAGACTGCAGTGTTGTTCACCTCAGGTCTTTCCCAAACATGAGCAGGTCTGTGGAGTTTTCCCGCGAGCGCTGCGCCATCCGTTCCGCCACATCTCTGAGCTTGAAGAAGCTGCTGTGGATGCTGGCGATCACCTCTCGGTTAGCGGCCGCCTGGCTCTGGATGTCCTCGGGCAGGTACACCTTCAAAATCACACGCAATATACAGTTGAAGTCAGAATTATTAGCCCCCCCTTTAATTTTTTTATTTTTTAAATAGTTCCCAAATTATGTTTAACAGAGTAAGGAAATGTTCACAGTATGTCTGATAATATTTTTTCTTCTGGAGAAAGTCTTATTTGTTTTAGTTCAGCTAGAATAAAAGCAGTTTAATATTTTTTAACACCATTTTAAGGTCAAAATTATTAGCCCCTTTAAGCTATATATTTTTTTCGACTGTCTAGAGAACAAACCATCGTTATACAGTAACTTGCCTAATTATCCTATCTTGCCTAGTTTACCTAATTAACCTAGTTAAGCCTTTAAATGTCACTTTAAGCTGTAGAGAAGTGTCTTGAAAAAGATCTAGTCAAATATTATTTACTGTCATCATGGCAGAGATGAAATAAATCAGTGATTAGAAATTAGTTATTAAAACTATTATGTTCAGAAATGTGTTGAAAAAATCTTTCATCAATCTATTTAATCTCTCCAATAAACAGAAATTGGGGAAAAGAATAAACAGGGGGGCTAATAATTCAGGGGGCTAATAATTCTAACTTCAACTGTACATTTCACTCTCCTAATTTACGTTTGTGCCTAATGTATACTGTGATGATATACAAGGTCTCAATAACATGTTTTTCTTTCCAAATGATATGTGACATGGACAACAAAACCTGTCATAAAGGTAAATTTTTGGAAATTAAGATGTTAACCTAATTTGAAAGCTATATAAGCTTTCCATTGATGTGTAGTTTGTCTGAGATATTTGAAGAATTGGAATCTAAGGTATCAAAATATTGAGATATTTTCCAGATTGAGTTCTTACACTGTAAAACTAAATAAGTAACTCAAACCGTTCGAGGAAACCGATTGCAACAAACCATTTAAGTTCAAAAACTAATCCTAATGAGTACTATGAACTTACTCCATTTGAGTAAATGAAGCAATTTGAGCACAGTAAAACCTGATAAACGAAGAGAACTCAAACCAACTGAGTACTGTAAAACACAATAAGGTAAGACAACTCAACCTGTTTGAGGAAACCGATTGCTATAAACCATTTGAGTTAAGAAACTAATCTATATGGTACTGTGAACTTACTCCATTTAAATTGAAGTAATGAGGAATTTAATTAACCCATTACCTTCAACACTGAGTTCAAAACTCTTTTCAAATGAGTAGAATTAACTGTCAGTAAAGTTTGAGTTAACTACACTCATTTCATTTGGTAAAGATGACTGTTGGGTTTTACAGTGTAGCGATGCCAATTAGACTACTAAAATAAGATTTGACATACTTACCGATGGAAATTTAGAAAGTGTCTTTATGTAACATTATCTTTATTATCCTAATGATTTTTTGGCATAACATAAAAATCGATCATTTTTACTTGTACAACGTATTTTTTCCTATCCCTATAAAAATACCCGTGCAACAAAATACCGGCTTTGTGATCCAGGGTCACATTATCACTGTATTTTAATCTAGCTTTTACCCACCTTGCCATGCAAAGCAATCTGGGAGATGAGAAACTCATCACCTGTCTTTTTATATGAATCACGCAGTTTGTTTTGGACATCCTGTAACATACAAATCAAAAGAAACGCAATGAACTCCTGTTTCAGCAAATATTCAAATAAACTATTCCTCTAAAGTTGAATTATTGTCCTCCCTCTGCTGGCTGACAGGACTTACTGCACTGCTGGCTGACAGAAAAATGTTGACCAGCTGATCTCCGGCCAGGACTGGATGTCTAATCACCAGGGTCATGAACCTCTGTAAACCACGGCGGCGACTGTCATTAAACTCTCGGTCTGTTAGTGAGTTCAAAACTGAGAGTAGGGAGGAAGAGAGAGGGGGTGGAGATTTAGCTGATTTAAAACTAATAAGACCTCAGAAAACAAGATTTACTGGAGAGAAATGTGTTCAAATCTCACCGCCTTTAAGGATGCGCTTTGGCGGTAGTGGTGGGACCATCCTGTAGATGAACTTTTGCAGGAGCAAACCGTGAAACACCTCGAAATCACTGTACCTGCGCTGAACCGGGATCTGGAAACACTGTCAAATAATTACACATGTATGTTGGTCAAGAAATGCTCTATTTTAGTGTCCCCAAAAAGATAAATTCAATAAATGACTTTATACACATGTAAAACAGCTACTTCCAGGTTTTAAATATCAAAGTACTTTATATAATCATATAAAACAGCTACTTCAAGGTTTTAAATATCAAATTACTTTATATAAACATATTAAAACAGCTACTTCATGGTTTTAAGTATCTTTTGGAAAATAAAACCTCATAATTTGTTTAAAATAATGTTAAACAAACTACAAAACTATCATTATTTACATCATTATTACATAAACAAAGAGGTAAAAAGATCAAACAAAAAGTTAGAAATGGATTTTTTTGGCTGTGTCATATACAGTTAAGTCTGAAATTATTCAGCATACCCCAGGGGTATGAATATTTTCGGGCTTGACTGTATATATGAAAATGACCGGTACTGCTTATGCAGTTTGTTAGAGGTCATTCAGTGCAACAGTCTCAAAAAATACTTTTAAAATCAAACAAAAACCTGATATTTGGCCGTCTCTGGGGTTTAAAAGGTGCACTGAGGACCATGCTCTTCCCCAATAAGTAATTTCACATTTTTATGGTATTAAAAATTAAGATACACCATGTCATCCTGTGAAATGCTAAACAAATGTTTATGGTTAGATTTGTCTTAAAATGAGTAAACGTGAATAATAGTGATTAACTTTACTGGTCACTGCTCAACTTTACTGTCAGTGTAATGATTTTGTTCTTCGTTATAATGTAAACTCCATTTTAAACTACACCCCATCACACTGAATTGCAGTATCACTTTATTGAAGACATTTTTTTGTGATTAGAAATGAAATTGAGTGTACCTTGCTAACAATGCGATACTCCACATGTTTAAGAAAGGGCAGGCCTTTCCTTCGTGGCTCGATCTCCACCAGCACACTGTCCCCCAGCTCTTTTAAGGAGAGCCCATCCATCAAAGGGCCTTGCTGACCCAGATGCATCTATAGCAATCTTACGCTGGTAACAAACAGACGAAAGGTCCAGTCAAAAGTGTGCACATTATGATGACTTTCAGGGGAATCAATTCAAAAGTTAATGAAAAGTCCTATCATTTTTAATGGCAACAAATGTGTCTTTTTGTATATGCGTATGCGGTTAGTTTACATCATTTTATAATAAGTAGACACCCATTCAGATATTATTATGTAGACATTAACAGGAAATACATTTCTAATATTTACACTCACCGGCCACTGTATTAGGGGCATCTGTCCAACTGCTTGTTTAATCAAATTTCTAATCAGCCAATCACATGGCAGCAACTCAATGCATTTAGGCATGTAGACATGGTCAAGACGATCTGCTGCTGTTTAAACCGAGCATCAGAATGGGGAAGAAAGGGGATTTAAGTGACTTTAACCATGGCATATTTTTTTAACCGTGGCATATATTTGGTGCCTGATGGGCTGGTCTGAGTATTTCAAAAACTGCTGATCTACAGGGATTTTAACGCACAACCATCTCTAAGGTTTACAGAGAATGGTCCGAAACTGAGAAAATATCCAGTGAGCGGCAGTTCTGTGGACGTAAATGCCTTGTTGATGCCAGAGGATAATGGCCAGACTGGTTTGAGCTGATAGAAAGGCAACAGTAATCAAATAACCACTCGTTACAACCGAGGTATGCAGACGAGCATCTCTGAACGCACAACACGGTCAACCTTGAGGTGGATGGGCTACAGCAGCAGAAGACCACACCGGCAGCCACTCCTGTCAACTAAGAACAGGAAACTGAAGCTACAATTCACACAGGCTCACCAAAATTGGACAATAGAAGATTGAAAAAACGTTGCCTGGTCTGATGAGTCTCGATTTCTGCTGTGACATTTGGATGGTGAGCTCAGAATTTGGCGTGAACAACATGAAAGTATGGATCCGTCCTCCCTTGTATCAATGATTCAGGCTGGTGGTGGTGGTGTAATGGTGTGGGGGATATTTTCTCAGCACACTTTGGGCCCATTAGTACCAATTAAGCATCGTTTCAACGCCACAGCCTACCTGAGTGTTGTTGCTGATGTCCATTCCTGTATGACCAGTGTACCCATCTTCTGATGGCTACTTCCAGCAGGATAAAGTGTCATGTCATAATGCGCGAATCATCTCAGACTGGTTTCTTGAACAGGACAATGAGTTCACTGTACTCAAATGACCTCCACAGTCACCAGACTTAATCCAATAGAGCACCTTTGGGATGTGGTGGAACAGGAGATTCACATCATGGATGCAGCAATCTGCAGCAACTGCGTGATGCAATCATGTCAATATGAACCAAAATCTCTAAGGAATATTTCCAGTACCTTGTTGAATCTATGCCATAAAGGATTAAGACAGTTTTGAAGGTAAAAGGGGGTCCAGCCCGGTACTGGTAAGGTGTACCTAATAAAGTGGCCGCTGAGTGTATATCTCAATCTAATTCTGCTCTTTTGAACTTGAACATTAATCATACATCAATAAAGCATGCATTAAGTGAAACATACATTAATAAGTGATAAAAGATTGATAATATTAATAAAATCTTCATGAACCCCAAATCAACATGTTGATTATGATGTCTGAAGCATCATGTGACACTGAAAATGTCATCATAGGAATAAACTAATAATATATATCTATTTTAAATAATAATAATAATTTATAATATGCATATTCTTACTATATTTTTGAGTTAATAAATGCATTGCGAGCAGAAGAGACTTATGTCCACTTTGCTAAAATGGCTACATTTGCTTCACATTTATCCACATCAGAATGATTTGAATTTCTCAATAATAGTGGCTGATTAAGTGAAATTTCAATATCCATTTGTATTATATAACACTCAAGCAAATTACTAAAAACATACAGCAGAATATTGTGATGGATTTAGAGTCATCCCCAATATGGTTTAAGTGAAGCGTTTTTAATCTTCAGCAGAACAAAGTGACCTATTTCACATCAGACAGCACAAGCTATGCTTAAAATGACCATTTCTGACATAAATGACCATGAAATATTTGATGTTATTGTGCATTCACCTATAGCTACACATAAATTAATGACTGTATTATTTTATATACTTTATTACTTTAATCATCACCATTCTATGTACTATTTGTCATTCAATCTAATTAGATATCTTAATGCAAAAAAAATACCAGTACGTTCTGTCCGTCTCTCACATCTCTGTGTGTAAGTACATGCTGTAGGGTTCTAAGCTGCTGGTAAAAATAGGTTTTGTTACCTTGTCACTGGAGCAATAGGTGATCTCAGGTGATTCAAGTTGATGTGCTCTGATGAGGGTAAAAAGGGTTTAAAATTGATACTATAATTCACATATAGCTACAGCTATGACAAAACCAACTGTTATATATGTATTTTTTGTGTAAATACTGAATAATTTTTTATTAATGTTCATAATTAATGATACAACCTTTTTTTCTCTATATATACACGAATGCACACACATATATAGACAAAAAATGGCTTTATCATTTATTTTGAACATCATTAAAAATGAAATCCGTATATAAATTGAAATATACATATACAAATATATATTTATATGTATATTTCAATTTACATACGAATATCATTTTTAAGGATGTTCAAAATAAATGATAAAGCCTTTTTTGTCTATATATGTGTGTGCATACGTATATATATTTTCCACTTTTGATTTAAAAACGTGTCTCTAATAAAACAATAAGTCTAAAAAAGGAAAATAAAGGTAATATTTTTGATTAATATAGACACAATGCACAAATAAAACAATTCCTCTATTCAACAAACACACAAGCTGACATAAGATTATAAAATTTCTTCGTTGCTTACCAGATTGCCGATGTGTTCGGTGTCTGTTTCTTTTAGTGATTCCCAAGAGACCTTTGTGTAGACCTGAACTGATCTCTTCACGCTCAACATCTGACTGCGGCTGTAAAGACTAACAGATCAGATAACAGTCTCTCTCTCTCTTTCTCTCTCCATCACTGCTCTTTCCCTCCCTCTTCGCATCCCTCGACACATATTACCATTAATCACCTTAAGAGGATAGGACCTCTTTAAAAAAAAAAAAAAACATCACAGCCTTGGAAGGCAAGCTGGAATTAAAGCTTATGTAACTGTGTTATAATAATGAGAATGGCTCTGCACAAGATTTAGGGTATTTGTACAGACTTTAAAAGCTTTGCAACAGAGCTGCTTGATGACTAGAAACAAGCAGAGAGGGTGATTCAGGACAGCCACACGTTCGTTACAGTTTCATTGATGGAAAAGAAGAGCATAAATGAACATTGTTTTAGGGAAATTATTGAAGCAATAGTAACAGGTGGCTTTTAATACAGTCTTGTAATCCCCAAAGCAAATCCATCTATGAGATGTCCATCATCACGTGTGGGTAATGTGATTGTGCTAAATGACCAACGCAAGGTCATAAGCACTGCTTTTTCCCCGCACAGTTACCATTAAGTATTCAATTATAGCAGCAGAGGAGGATTATGTCCTCTGTAGTGCTGCAGCTGTTCACCGTTTCCGTTGTGTATAACATTATTTTAATGACAAATCATCACAATTTCATAAATTAGTACGTCACATACTTTAAAGTACTGGGAAAATGAATTTATGAAACTGTGCCGGAAATCACAGCATGTAGGGCATATACATTTCTAACTTCTAATCAGCTAATCACATAGCAGCGACTCGATGCATTTAGGCATGCAGACATGGTCAAGGCGATCTGCTGCAGTTCAAACCGAGCATCAGAATGGGGAAGAAAGGGGATTTAAGTGACTTTAACCGTGGCATTTTTTTTGGTGTCAAAAAGGCTGATCTAACTATTTCAGAAACTGCTGATCTACTGAAAATTTCACACACAACCATCTCTAGGGTTTACAGAGAATGGCCCAAAAATGAAAAAATATCCAGTGGGTGCAAATGCCTTGTTGATGCCAGAGGTCAGAGGAAAATGGCCAGGCTGTTTCCAGGTGATAGAAAGGCAACAGTAACTCAAATAACCCCTTGTTACAATCGAGATATGCAGAAGAGCATCTTTGAAGGTCCAACCTTGAGGCGGAAGGGCTACAGCAGCAGAAGACCACACCGGGTGCCACTCCTGTCAGCTACGAACAGGAAACTGAGGCTACAATTCACACAGGTTCACCAAAATTGGACAATAGAAGACCTGAGTATTGTTGCTGACCATGTACAACCCCTTTATGACCACAGTGTACCCATCTTCTGATGGCTACTTCCAGCAGGATAACATGCCATGTCATAATTATCTCAGAATCATCTCAGACTGGTTTCTTGTACATGACAATGAGTTCACTGTACTCAAATGGCCTCCACATTCACCAGAACTCAATCCAATAGAGCACCTTTGCGATGTAGTGGAACGGGAGATTCACATCATGGATGTGCAGCTGACAAATCTGCAGTAACTGTGATGCTATCATGTCAATATGGACCAAAATCTCTGAGGAATATTTCCTGTACCTTTTTGAATCTATTCCATGAAGGATTAAGGCAGTTCTGAAGGCAAACGGGGTCCAACCCGGTATTAGTAAGGTGTACCTAATAAAATGGCCGGTGAGTGTATATATATGTGTGTATGTTAATATTCGTTTTATTCTGATCACTAGTCTGATCAAATTTAATTCAATTATATTATGTAATATGTTAATAATGTTCTAATAATGTACAGACAGACAGACAGACAGACAGACATACAGATAGACAGATAGATAGATAGATAGATAGATAGATAGATAGATAGATAGATAGATAGATAGATAGATAGATAGATAGATAGATAGATAGATAGATAGATAGATAGACAGGAAGGGGATAAATAAATGCTATAGATAGTGCCTTAATGAATAAAAGAAATGGAAAGAAAAACAATCCAAAAACATTTTAATTTCTACTTTGTAAGAGTGAAGCTGTACTTCATCCAGATCACCGCTCATTTACTGTGTGCGCAAGTGGTGCGCAGCGTTGACGCGCTTAAACACGTTTGGTTTTCTGTTTATTGTCATGTTAAACATTTTCTGTTGCTTGACGACAATAATGCCCATTACATCCGTACAGCGACGAGAGACGCGAAAAGAGGCTGAGCAGCATTACTCTGTTACCTGTATAGCTTTCAAACACAATATCGACGCAGGACCCGCTGCTTTTCCTAACGGCGACATCAGCAAACCGCTGCATCTTGGGAACCTCTTAACAAAACAGACCCATTTCACAGCTCGTTTATGCTGTTTGATATCAGGATTTATGCACATCTGTGAAATATGGCGACACCATAATACGCCGACATTGCAGGTCGTAACTCCATAAATCACACGCGATGAGAGAGTGTTATGGTTCCTTTGTTTGTAAAAGGTGATGATAAAATAAAGACAGGTATCAGATAGGCTATAATGTCTGTAGTAGTTGGAGAACTTGTGACTGAAGAGGAGGTGGAGGATCTGGTAAGTACATTAACAGTTTTTAAACCGCAACAACACTCACAAAGTACTTTTGTATTGACAATGCTAATACCTTGAAGTACAGTAACGTTACCTCTTACAGAAACATGTGATGCATCACCTGGATATCTACTGTATTTCAGCCTAATTTCCATGGTGTATAACATGTCAAGAAAAATCAAACAACTTTGATCCCATACAGTTTTAGTTAGCTATGTAGATTACATGGTAAATTAATATTAAACATATTTAGTACCATGGTTTATATTTGAAATCAAGCAAATAATCTCTTAGCCTATACCGTTGAAGTCAGAATTATTAAACCCCCTGAATACTGAAAACCCCCTTTATTTTTCCCCCAATTTCTGTTTAACGGAGAGATTTTCTCTACACATTTCTGAACATAATAGTTTTAATAACTCATTTCTAATAGCTGATTTATTTTATCTTTGTCATGATGACAGTAAATAATTTTGACTAGATATTTTTTCAAGACACTTCTATACAGCTTAAAGTGACATTTAAAGGCTTAACTAGGTCAACTGGGTTAACTAGGCAGTTTAGAGTAATTAGGCAAGTCATTGTATAACAGTGGTTTGAAAAAATCTAGCTTAAAGGGGCTAATAATTTTGTCCTTAAAATATTTGTTTTAAATAAAAAACTTCTTTTATTCTAGCCAAAATAAAACAAATAAGACTTTCTCCAGAAGAAAAAATATTATCAGACATACTGTGAAAATTTCCTTGCTCTGTTAAACATCATTTGGGAAATATTTAAAAAGGAAAAAAAAATCAAAGGAGGTTTAATAATTCTGACTTCAACTGTATATATATATATATATATATATATATATATATATATATATATATATATATATATATATATATATATATATATATATATATATATATACACACACAGTGGCTTGCAAAAGTATTCATGGTTTAAAATAAACATATTCATGTATTGGAATGGCCCAGTCAAAGTCCAGACCTAAATCCAATAGAGAATCTGTGGCAAGATCTGAAAACTGTTGTTCACAAATGCTCTCCATCCAATCTGACTTTGCTTGAATTGTTTGGCAAGGAAGAATGGGCAAATAATTCAGTCTATAGATGTGCAAAGCTGGTAGAGACATAACACAAAAGACTTGCAGCTGTAATTGCAGCAAAAGATGGTTCCACAAAGTATTGACTCAGTTGAGCTGAATACTTGTCAGGCAATACACAAACACATTCATATATAAATTGTAGTAATATATATACAGTTGAAGTCAGAATTAACGGAGAGACAATTTTTTTCAGCACATTTCTAAACAAAATAGTTTTAATAACTCGTTTCTAATCACTGATTTATTTTATTTTTGTCATGATGACAGTAAATAATATTTTACTAGATATTTTTCAAGACACTTCTATACAGCGTAAAGATACATTTAAAGGCTTAACTAGGTTAATTAGGTTAACTAGGCAGGTTAGGGTAATTAGGCAAGTCATTGTATAATGATGGTTTGTTCTGTAGACTATCAAAAATATATAGCTTAAAGGAGCTAATAATTTTGACCTTAAAATGAATTTTTAAAAATTAAAAACTGCTTTTATTCTAGCCGAAATAAAACAAATAAGACTTTCTCCAGAAGAAAAAATATTATCAGACATACTGTGAAAATTTATGTATATAATAAATTGAAGCAAACCAATATTTTTTAGTGTATAAAATAAGATTTGTAAATTAATTGTATGTGGACACAAAAACTAATTCTTCTTGTGTGTTTTACAGGCAGAGGACAGTCTATGTAGCAGCTATGTGTCTGACACTGAAAAGGTGAGATCTTTAGCTTTTTGGCCGTTCAGGTTCAATGGTTCTGCTGAAGTGTTTTGATTCTTGGATCTTTGTATCAAATTTATGTAACATTGAAATATGTACCAACAGTCGCCCTTAAAAATAAACATGCACTTGAAATAAACTGAAATATCTAATTGTTGGATTTGATTTCAGCAACCAAGAAAAAAGAAAGTTTCTGGCAGACCACCTCCTTCTCCTAGTAAGTGTTTTTTACAACACGCCATCACCTTTTTTTAATTTATATCAACAAAGCATTATAGATAAATAAGAAATGTTATACTGTATACAATCACTGCAATTCGAAAACGTCAGAAGGAGGTTTCTGAAGTCTGTTATGCACACCATGACTGCATTAATTTGATTAAAAAAACAGTAATTCTGTGAAATAATTGTACAATTTCAAGTGTCTGAATTACTGTTATTATCATTACTAAAATCGGCTGTGCTGCTTATTGATTTTGTGGATGTGGACTGTCTTACATTTGTTCAGATTTCTTTGTTGATTAGAAGGTTCAGAAGAACAGCATTTATTAGAAATAGAATTATTTTGAAACCTGCTTTGTAATTTAACATATAATTGCTTAAAAATCTAATGAATTCCAAACATTTAAACACTGCACAATATTTTTTACATTGCAAAAAAATGTCTTCAGAATAATGAATAATTTGGTTTAAGTGGAAAATGTGTTCATTCAAATCTTTCAGGGTCGCCATATCTGAACAGTGCAAACTTGCAACTGAAGAGAGCTCCAGCTGCATCATGGAGGACAATGAAGGGGTCGCAGGTCCAAAACTGTAAAACCCCTCCAGCTGCTCCACCCAGAGATGTCTGGCTGCACTTACATGATGATGGACATGGTTGGACCCCCTTTTTTTTTTAATTATGTGGCTACAATTTTACATTGTATTCTCCTTTTTTTTTTTTTATTATGTTACACTAATATGCACTACTGTTCAGAAAATCTGTCTTTATTTGATCAAAAATATGGTATTAATTGTAAAATTTTAAATCATTGATGCAATAAAATTTTATTTCAAATATAATAAAATATGATTACAATTTAAAATAACTTTTTAATATATTTTTAATTAATCAGTGAAGTAAATAAATAATGTTCATGTATTTTAAGGTGGGATTTATTCCTTGATGGCAAAGAAGATTTTTTAGCATTATAACTTATCAGTTTTTAGTGTCACATAATTCTTCAGAAATAATTGTTAAGCTGATTTGATGAAGTCAACATTATTAATTAAGCTTTTGAGAATTTAGTTTTCAAAGTTTTTGTGTGAAAAGTGTAACAGACTACATTGATTTTCTTTTTTTGTTGTAATTTTTTAATGCAATTTTTGATCAATGTAAATAATCTGTGCAGAATTATTTATTTTAAAAAATATGACCTAAAATTGCTGAATAAATTGTACTTTAGTATTTTTATTTTTTGTTTTAAAGATATTTAAATATTATTTACTGTCAAACTAGCTGAAATTCAAATCATTTGATTGCATAAATCATTTCATAAAGCAAATCTGATCTGATAAAACGTATAGCTGAAAATCTGTAAATGTGTTTCTAAAAGACATGCAATGGTAGTTTCAAATTCATTTCCACAGGGTCATTGTCAAAATCTCCAAAAGTCATGGATTGCAGTATCACACAGAGCAGCATTTCCAGTGCCAGAACACCGGAATACTTGAAGGAGGCCTTAGGAATGAAAAAGCCCAAATATTCCCGCTCTGCATCCAATGGTGAGATAAAATCAATAAATCAGAAACAATGGTGTTCTGAAGTAACTTGACATCCTCCACCCCCCACCCTCTCTATAAAAAATATATATATATATATATTTTTTTTACTTTTTTGTGTATAACTATATATATTTATTTTTGTGTATTTATTTACTTATTTGCTTTACATTTATTTTTTTGTTTTTTCTTGTAACTGGAAAAGTAAATAATTCTAATCTAAAATGACAGTGATCAGCATACTTACATTTACATTTACATTTAGTCATTTAGCAGATGCTTTTATCCAATGCGACTTACAAATGAGGACAAGGAAGCAATTCACACAACTATAAGAGCAGCAGTGAGCAAGTGCTATAGACAAGTTTCAGGTGTGTAAAGTCTAAGAAGCAAAGCATTAGTAAAAAATTTTTATTTTTTTTTTTTTTGGAGAGAGAGAGAGAGGGCACAGTTAGTGGTATAGCCAGAGAGGCAGTTACAGATTAGGAAGGAAAGTGGAGACTAAACAGTTGCGTTTTTAGTCGTTTCTTGAAGACAGCAAGTGACTCTGCTGTTCTGATGTAGTTAGGGAGTTCATTCCACCAACTGGGCAGATTGAATGTGAGAGTTCGGGAAAGTGATTTCTTCCCTCTTTGGGATATAACAACGAGGCGACGTTCATTCACAGAACGCAAGTTTCTGGAGGGCACATATATAAGCACACTGCTCAGAAATCTCTCTTTTAAATGTATATTTTAATAGGAAGCTATAAAATATTATATTTGTGCATATACATTAGATTAGTCAGTACTGAATGCCAAATCTGGAGCTTATCTAAACAAAATAACTAACGATAATGGTCCACAAACTAGTACACTCATATTTATATGTTATAGAAAAATATTAAGTACACTAAATACTAAGTTACTAAAGAGGAAGAATAAAAAAAAATAAAAAAAAAGAACAATTTTGTTGAAATTTTGTAGGTTGTAGTTTTATTTTATTTTATTTTGCAGATTTTATCTTTTTAATTAATCTGTTTTGTTTAAATGCACCAAAATAGATTGCCTATATTCACTGAGAAATTGATAAAAATATTTCTTTTCAAATTGGGGTGTACTCAATTATGCTGAGCACTGTATATATAATTTGAATTTAAGTATTTTTCTGTTTTTTTCTCTCTTAAAAAAAAAGCAATAAAGAGAATGTTAAAAGAAAAATCAATCAATGCAACGGTTATTTTTCTGATGATTCTGGCGATGTTACTGTAAATTATTATTTACGTATATTTTATTTTTCACCAGGTTATGTTCCAGGGACCCCGGACTACAAAGACAAGGAGGAGATGTATGATGAAATAATCGATCTAAAAAAGGTAAAGCTGCGAACCCACTCAGTGACTTAAAAGTGTTTTTGAGGATGAGTTTGTAGAATTTTGATTACATCAGACTGCATGTTTTCGAAGAATAGGACTTTATCTCACTTCTACTGTCTGTCCTATATGTACAACAAGGATTAGTGGTTAGGATTAGTTTGTCTTAAATCAAAGTTTGTTAAAAATAGACTGCCAAATGTTCCTGGATAGTGTATTGTCTCTGATGCAGTTTTGAAAATATTAATCCATATAAGTTTATTTTTAGCTATTATTCTACATCATTTGTTCAATGCAATTGGAGGAAATGGTTCTTGAAATGTATTTTAGTATTTCGTAATATGTCGAAAATATATCTGGCTCAAAGACAATTTAGTTTCTGTTTTATATTTGTATAAATTCCACCAGGATAAAGAAATAAAAATGTAATTAACTTTTTTTCTTGCATTTTTAAGTTTATTTTGAGGTCAGAAATATGACGTCAAAAGGATAGTTCACACAAAAAAGAATGTTCTGTCCTCATTTACTCATCCTTTACTTGTTCAAACCAGTTTGGTTTTTTTTTTGCTCTGTTGAACACAAGGAGAAGATAATTTGAAGAATGTTGGAAACCTGTAACCATTGACATAGTAGGAAAAAAGTACTATGGATATCAATGGTTACAGGTTTCCAAAACTCTTCAAAATATATTGTTTTGTGTTTAACAGATATTTTTGGGCAAGCTAGCTCTTAAAAAACTGAACAACTGTAAATTAATCAAAAATAAATATTGCCAAAACTTTATTCCATTGAAATTTGATGCAGCTTTGCGTTTTTTTCCTTTTTTTCCTCAGACTATCCAAACCCAAAAAGCTGAATCAGACAAGATGAGAGCCAAGCTGCGGCGTTTTGAAGAAGAAAGCTGTAAGAAAGACAGGCAAATCGAACAGCTGTTGGACCCAGCCAAGGTAATGAGCAATCCTCTGCAAATCCAGCTGCAGAAATAATCTGGAATTTGATTGCATTTACAGTATAAATGTTTCACACCCCACATAAACTGCACACATGACACAAAGCTGTAGGGTACCTGCAAGTGCGTTCATACTTTCTGACTGAAAAGAATATGATTTCTAGTTTGCCACATTGAGTGTTTGGTCTCACAGTGGCCCTTAATGATGAAGTGTTTCTAAAGAGAGTATTAAAGATAATAACAATTTTCACTGTGATTCATTTTTAAAAATATTATTCACAGGACAGATTTCTGTGTATTCCATCATTCATATGTTTTGAGTACTTTTCTAAAAGAACAATAAACTTGTATTTTAAAAGGAAATTAGACTTGTAGAAATACTAATAGATTTTTTTTTTCTTCGCAAGGACACTTTTAACTGATCAAACGGGACAGTGAAGATTTTACTTTTATTTGTTACAAAAATGATATTTTAAATAAATGCTGATCTTTTGAGGTTAAAGAGATAGTTCAACCTAAAATGAAAATGTTCTTACTATTAAGTCACCCTCAAGTGGATCCAATATTTTATGTTTCTTTTTTCTGTTTAACACAAAGAAAGATACTCGGAGGAAAGCAGAAAACTTGTAACTGTTGACTTCCACAATAGGAAAAACAAATACTATGGAAGTCAATGGTTACTGGTTTCCAGCTTTCTTCAGAATATATTCTTTTGTGTTTAAAAGAAGAAAGAAAGTCACAAAGGTTTGAATTAAGTGAAGGGATGACAGAATTTTAATTTTTGGGTGAACTGTCCCTTGAGAAATCCTGAACAAAAGCAGGCAGAAAAGCTGTTATCAGCCACATAAATAGTAAGAATTGTTACTTGAGCACCGAATCAGCACATTAAAATTATTTTGGAATGATCATTTGATGGGCAGCACGGTGGCGCAGTGGGTAGCACAATCGCCTCACAGCAAGAAGGTCACTGGTTCGAGCCCCGGCTGGGTCAGTTGGCATTTCTGTGTGGAGTTTGCATGTTCTCCCTGGGTTTTATTGGGTTTCCTCTGGGTGCATTTCCTCTGGGTACATGTGAAGTAGGTGAATTGTGTAAGCTAAATTGTCCGTAGTGTATGTGTGTGAATGAGTGTGTATGGATGTTTCCGAGTGATGGGTTGCAGCTTGGAAGGGCATCCGCTGTCTAAAACATATGCTGGATAAGTTGGTGGTTCATTCCGCTGTGGCGACCCCAGATTAATAAAGAGACTAAGCCAAAAAGAAAATAAATGAATGAATGATCATTTGACACTAAATATTGAAGTAATGATCTGAAAATTCAGCATTGGATCACAGGAATGATTAAATGCAGTCTATAGTGAGCATCAAATGCTTCATTTAAAAACATTAATATCTGTCTCTAAGCCTTTGAACAGTATTGCACATAAAATCCTTTTCTCTGAGTGTTTGTTAGTTTATAAATATTTTTGAACATTTATTTTTGCATTAATTACACAGGACCCAGAGTATGCTAGGAGTTTAGTGGAAAGAAAAACAGATCCTAGATCAGTGAGTATGCCTTTATAACAACTGCACATATTCTTACTGTCACATTTGTTCAGATCAATGATTTCAAGAATGATTATAATGTGAAATCAATTATTTCTCTTTTTAGATTATTAATGGACTGAAACAGAGGATTCTGCGACTGGAGCAGCAGTGCAAAGAGAAAGAGAACGCCTTGAGGTTTGATGCTAATTTTATTTATATTTTACATTTTAACCCAACAAACTCGTTTATATTATACAAAACAGGTTATAAGGAATCAATACAACACATTTCACAGAGCTTCAAAGGAGAGTTCACCCAAAGAGGAATATTCTCTCATTATGAACTCACCCTCCACAGTTTTGATTATTTCTGTTGAGTACTGTTGATATTTTAACCAATGTTGGAAAACTATATCCATTGACTTTCATACTTTGTGGAATTTCATTTACAATGGATGTCAGTTGTGTTTTTATTCAACAGAATAAAGTAAGATTGGTTTAGAACCATTTGAGGGTGAGTAAATGGTGAATAACATTTTCATTTTTGAGTGAAATATTCCTGTGAGCATGAGAAAAACAGTTGTTGAGTCCAAGAATTTGACTCAAATAAAATTTCACGTGAAAAATATTAAACAAATCAGTAAAGACTTCTTTTGTTCTTGCTTCTGTTGATGTCTGGATGATTCTCAGGTCTTACAGAAACCTGTGGAGTCCATTCTGTTTGATTGCTGTTGTCTTTAAAGCAAAAGGGGGCATGTAAACATTGAATGTGATTTGCATTAGCATAATATAGTGAACACAAAACATCAATAATAATTTCAAGAGTTCCCACTTTGATATGCTTGGCGTTTAAAGCAGGTTTGGCATGCTGTCCCGGGAGAGAACCCTGAGCTCGGAAATATTTGAGCCTAGGGCTCGATAAGCATTTCAGAGATCCGAGATCAGTTAGGTCTCGAGAGCTCCCCCTTTAGAAAAGGGTGGAAAAGGAGGAGATGGGGTGGACGGGGGGATTTTTCCAAACGAAGATAGAGCAGTAGGGAGAAAACGATCCAATTATAGTAAACTAGGATCACTCTGATTGGATTATTACCGATTACAGATGAGTGGCCAGACGTGCTCAATCATATCACGTGCTCCTCTCGAAATTAGTTTATGAAACTTCACTTAGTGATATATGAAGCCCTGTTCATGCCCTCTCATAAAACTTCAGATTGTACAGATTCCTATTAGAATGAGCAGATTTTACCTACAAATGTGCTCAGAGCAACAGTGTATGTGACTGTATCTTAAACTTGTACGTTTTCTGTTCAGATTTTCACTCGGTTTTATGTTGATACAAATTAGATACTTTTGAACGCTTGTCGAATGTTTGTTGTACTTAAATTGATGACTCGTATATTTTCCTTTACAGTCAGCTTCAGAGTGACCATAAAACTACTAACATGCAGGAAATGAAGATCACTGTTGAAACCTACTTTGAGGAGGTAACTTGCATTGTTTTATGTAAACATACTTAAAGGAATAGTTTCCCCAGAAATTAAATTTACACAATAATTTAAATTGTCCATAGTGTATGTGTGTGGATGAGTGTGTATGGATGTTTCCCAGTAATGGGTTGCAGCTGAAAGGGTATCTGTTGCGTAAAACGCTGGCGGTTCATTCCGCTGTGGCGACCCCAGATTAATAAAGGGACTAAGCCAAACTAAAATGAATGAATGAATGAATGAATGTTATTAGCGACACCGGTGGCCATCTAGTGAACTGCAGCCAGCAAATTGTGCTTCCATTTGTGCACGTGCAAGCGACTGAATGTGATTCAACGCCCCATACTAACAGCGAGGGTTATTTCTTGTGTAAAAAGATGGAAATGCCTCTGAAGCAGTATACTTATAACAACCTCCAGATGCCATTTATGTAACTGAGAGCGATTTTTATGTGAATGTATACATAAATGACAGCAGAGTGAAAACAGCAGTTTAGAAAACATTTGATTATAGTGATGATGACTGATGAGGTCATTGAAATGACACTATTATTATTATCTTTTGATTATAAAGTATATTTGAGACTGGTGACTGTACACAGACCATACAAACATCTTCATTTTTGAGAGTTCTTTACATAAGACAAATTGCCTGCAGACCTTTATAAATAACATAGGAGGCCGGAGGAGGTCTTGTTTTGAAGTTTTGTTACAAGTTAATTCTTCAAACAAATCAAATTTATATCTATCATATAGATCCTTTAACTGTATAGACTTCTTTTTTGGGGCTATTGTGTGATGCTCTTTAATTTTTTTGCTTAGGTTCAAAGATTGCGCACGCTGTTAGATTCAGCTGAGAGAAGGTAAATACATTGATAATTTTATTCAATTTAATGGTCTCTCTTCATTTGATCTGACATGAAGTCTTTATTTAATTATCTGTTTTCTCTTTTTTTTCTCAGTAATAAGGCAGAGAGCAAAGAGAGCAGACGGCAGAACAAGACTCTTAGTACCACAGTTCTGAAACTCACAAAGACTGTTCAACAACTGGAGGACGAGAACCAGGAGCTCAAAAAAGAATTGACCCATGAAGAGATGAGCATGACAGACAGCCCTGCATGCAGAGCCAAGGGTACTTGCATTCACAGCAGAACTAGAAATATTTATCATATGCGAAAATATGTTAATTGTCATTTTAATGATGTTGTTATACATACAGTGTACAGCTATGGAAAAACATTAAAACTCTGCATGAACCAGAAGTTGCTTATTTCAGTATGTTGACATACTTCCAACTGAAATTAAATATTGATTAGGGGCGGAACTTTTCTTAACTAACAGTAACAGGGGCTTAAATTTATTATCATGGCTCTTATATATCCATCACACTAACGTCAACAGCGAAAAACTGCCACTCTAAATGCAGAAGCAAATGGTCAGACTTTGAATAAAAACTTCAATTTGGACAGTATAATTGTTCACCTATACAATAACAATGTGAGCTAGAAAAATAAACACTGTAAATTTAGATTTTTTTTTTTGTTGGAGTTTTTGTTAAATGTTTGTTTTATGTACACCACTGATGATATTTCATCAAAGTGTACAATAAAAATGCAATTCCGAAAAATGTTTGCACAAAATGACAGCTTGTCAAAATAACAAAAAAGACATCTTGATAAAAACCCCCAGAACAGACTGTATGTTCTTCTTGAATGTTTCAGTTTTGAATGAATCAGATTTTAAACAAATCGCTTGAGTAAGCAGTTCACTGAACAGAAACATGAGAATCACTTGCTGCATTTAAAAATGAATCAGCTATTTAAGCAAATCATTTGAATGAATGATTCAGTGAATCACTTTAAAAAGACAAAATCTTGCTTCCACCTACTGGGATTTTCAGTCCCCTATTTAGTTATACAGTGGGGGAAATAAGTATTGAACACCTCATCATTTTTCTCAGAAAATAAACTTCTAAAGGTGCTGTTAACTCAAAATTTTCCTCTGATGTTCGTAACAACCAAAGAAATCCATACATATTCTAAGAAAACAGATCTAATTAGTTTATAAATTATGCGTAATAAAGTGACCCAGGGAAAAAGTATTGAACACATGAAGAAAGGGAGGTGTAGAAAGGCAGTGAAAGCCCAGACAGCAGCTGAAATCTCTCCGTAGTTCTTCAGCAACCCTCTGCCCTTCCTCATTGTAAATTAATATCAGCTGCTTCAGTCCAACATCTGCATTATCAGGATGATGAAGATAAAACCAGGGTGGACATTTTAGCGAAACAATGATCTAAAACACAGCCAAGGAAACTCTCAAATGCTTTCAGAGAAGGAAAATCAAGCTGTAGAATGGCCCAGCCAATCACCTGTCTTGAATCCAAAAGAAAATACAAAATAAAGATCAGATTTGATAGACGAGACCCACAGAACCATCAAGATTTTTACACTCTGTTAAAGTCTGTGAGAAACTCACACCTGAGCAATTGATGTGACTTCCTTCTCTATATGAGAGGCGTCTTTTATAAAGCCTTTTATATAAAGTATTAAATACATTTCAGTAGTTCAGTACATTCTCCTTGTGTCCTTGCATTGTTATTACACACAACTAACTTTTCAGATTTTTTTGTTTTATTTTTATGTTTGTATTGTTTGGGTTTTTATCAAAATCTGGTTCAATTCCATGTCAACAGCTCCTTTAGTAGTAGTATTCCCAGGAAAAAACATGACCTGTTCAATACTTATTTTCCCCATTCTATCTATCCCTGACTGGCTTAAACCTGTCAAATATAGTTATTATCGTTACTAAAAGAAATATGTTGAGGTATCCATTTTTGTCAGTGCTGTTTAACTGTTTCTGCCATAAGAACTCAATTACTGATGAAAAAACTGGAATCACAACTACTACTTCTGGTTAATGGTTATTTTGTCTTGGCTAGTTAAATGTGCTGGAAAAAAGAAAGTCTGAAAATATTGAGGATTTAAGGTTGCCGCACCTGCAAGAGTGCTGAATTCAGTGACATGACAAACCATATTTTTTGGGTTTTCAGGTTATATGGATTGGAGTAAACAGAGACTTGTGCGACGAATCTTGGAGCTTGAAAAGGTTTTTATGTTACTTTAAACTTTATTCGCAAAACCAAAAATCAAATGTATCATGAAAAAGTCATTTATTTATCTCATTTTTTAGAGATTGGAAAAGATGAAAAATCTTCAGATCCCGAAAGCTTCACAAAAGAGCCTAGAAGATACAGAATCGACGAATCAGAACGTAGAGACCGAGCCGTCTATGATTACAGAGAATGACGTGCTTTTGAATGGAGTGGTTACGCAACTTGGAGAACAGAAATCAGAGCTACAGCAAAAACTAACCCAGAGAGAGTAAGTGCACTTACAGAAAATACACTACAATGCAAAACGTTTGGATTCAGTAAGATTTTTAAAGGCTTTTGAAACAAATATATTCAGCTGAAAAAGGTTGCATTTATTAACTCAAAAAAATAAAGTAAAAACAGAAAGATTTGTACAATATAAGAGAGCTGTTTTCTATTTTAATGTTTAAAAGGGCTAAAAAGTCACTACTCCAGTCTACAGAGTGGCAATTTAGAGAATGCTTTAAAAATAAATTGAATATGCAGATTTGGTAATCAACAAACATTTATTATCAATCATAAATTGATTATATCATTAATTCTTTTCTGAATAAAAACAAATACATTATGAAGAGCATTTTTTATAACTACAGAAAATATCCGTAATGATAACTGCATTCATGTCTCATTTATCATACCTTTAAGAAACTTTTTTGAAGTCGTTTAAAATGATTTGAGATTAATTCAGATTGAAATTCTGATTTTGTCTTATAAGTGAGGAGATAAGACGTTTATCTGCTGAAAAGGATGAACGTCTGAAAGAGGTAGAAAATGTGCTGAAGGAGCAAATCCGAGATCACGAGAGCCTGATTCAAACACACAGGTGTGTAATATTAAAATAATGAAGGAATCATTCATTATGAACTGTTGTGCTGATGATATTTTGGAAGGTCGTATGTACTCACGTTTCATGGTATGTATCTTATGTAAAACAAACATGCCATTTACAATTTAAAATTTGTAATTAAAGTTCTTTATATATTGAACATGTTTGTCCTCTTTTAGAGATGTTATTTAGAGTGATTATTGTAGGGAGAGTTTAATTGAATATTTTTTATATTAAACAATAATTACATTTTAGAATTTCTGTGACAAATTATCCTTAAAATCTTGACACTTGTAAAAAAATGTGCCGATATACTGTACTTTATGTGCAGGGTACTTTTTGAAGACTTGAAGGATCATTATTTTAGAAGATTTTAGATGTAACACAATATTTTATCTCATTGTAAACTTTAACTAGCAAAATAATTGTAAATCATTTGTAATAAAAATATATTAATGTATTGTTTACCTTTTTATTAATTAACATTGTGAAAAATTATTATTATTTTCTTTTTTCAATATTAAGAAAGTGTATAAAAATACATAATCTGAAAATTTGCATTAGCAATATTAACCTCTTTGAAATTAATTGAACTTACACAAATTCCATTATATCTTAAACCTACATATTTATTTCTAACATAATCAAAACTATTTACTCTAGTACTAGTTTACACATTACCTAGAATGCTCTTTTTAAACAGTAGGGGAAAAAGTATTCAACATGTCACCATTTTTCTCAGAAAACATATTTCTAATATTTGCTGTTGACTTGAAATTTTCACCAGATGTTGATAATAACCAAAGAAATCCATATATGCAAAGAAAATAATATTCAGTAGTTTACAATTTAAGTTATGTTAAATAAAATCAAATTACAGAGAAAAAGTATTGAGCACATGAAGAAAGGAAGGTGTAAAAAGGCAGTGAAAGCCCAGACAGCAGCTAAAATCTCTCAGTAGTTCTTCAGTAAGCCTCTACCCTTCGTCATCCTTCATCATCCTATCAGCTGCTTCAGTCTTTCATCTACATTACCAGGATGATGAAGATGAAACCAGAGGGGACATTACAGCAAGACAATGATCCAAAACACAGCCAGGGAAACTCTCAAATGCTTTCAGAGAAAGAAAAGCAATCTGTAGAATGGCCCAGCCAATCACCTGACTTGAATCCAATAGAAAATACAAAATAAAGATCAGATTTGATAGACGAGACCCACAGAACTATACTTATTTTATTTTACTAGTAAACATGCCTAATCTTAAACATTAAAATATAAAAATATAAGTGAAATAAACAGCAATATAAATAAATATAAGTGATGAATGATTATTTGGTCTAAAAGTGTTTGCATTTCATGTTATTATTTATGTATGTCTTTCAAATATATAAAATTGAACTCTTCCTACAATAATCACCATAAATAATTGTTCTGAACATCTTTAATGGAGGACAAACGTGTTCAGGATAAAAAGAGCTTCAATTTCAAACTCTAAAAATGTAAATAACATGCTTTGTTGTAAAATAAAATACATACCATCAAACAAATGAGGACACGCATACATTTATATTCATATTTTTATTCACAGACAGGAGATGAGTGCACTGATTGTAGAAATCACTTGTTTAAAAGAGAAACTAGAAGAGGAGAGAAACCTCAAAGTAGTTCAAGATCCAACTCAGGTAATGCTTTCGAAATACTTCTTACGCACACACACAGAAATCACTAAACTCATTAATATGATATTGTCACAATCCATCTCACAGGTTCGAGACAGTTCTTCTTTGTTACCAAAACCATCATCGCCATCAGATTTTGGCACGAAAAAGAAAAACAAGGCAGCTGAGATAATCCAGAAACACTGGCGCTTACACCGTAAACGGGTCGGTGCAACCCCATCAACACATACTGTACATTCGCAGTAAATGTAGCTTATTAAATGTCCTGCTTTGTTCTTTTGTACATCTGCACAGGATCTAGTTCTCTTGCAGTCCTGTCTCAGAGGACATCTGATCAGACAGAGGCATCTGGCGGGACAGAAGCAGGCTGACCTGGGAACTATCCCTGCTGCCATGGTAACCGCTTTTGGTATTTTAACAGGATGCTGACTGTATTTTACACAGCTTTGCCTCTTTTGATCTTTGCATTATATGTTGTTATTGTGCTGATTGGCTGCATTTGATTATTAACAATCTCTAACAGCTGTATAGTTGTACACTGAAGCTAATATAAAGCCATGGAAAGGATTAAGAGGATACTCAAATTCTCAGTTTTTCTGGATTTATGGTTATGTGTTCAGGTAAAACATGATTGTATATTTTATTATGGAGTCGACTGTTGGTGTTTCATTCAAATTTAAAATAAAATTTGTATAAAAAGGCAACTGGTCAACATATGTATACCGTCAAGCCTGAAATTATTTATTCCTCTGGCATGATGTACAAGAGGCATCACTGTGGAAAAAAAAACTTCTTTAAGTAAAATATAAGTAACATTAAAGGCCCTATCATACACCCGGCGCAATAAGGCGCAAGACGTGTTTGGTGCGATTTGTTGCTTTTTTCAGACCAGCGCAACCACACTTTTCACATTTTATGCCCTGTTGTTTAAATAACAAATCCATTTGCGCCACTTTGTGGACTCATGGGTCTTCCGGTCTATAAAGGAGGTGTGTTAAGGCGCATTGTTGTCATGTTGCTATTTTAAAGAACTGAAATAGACAGCGCAATTGGCCAACTAAAAGTTGGTATAAAGTCCAGCGCAGAACGTGCTAGTTATATGCCTATGCAGGTCCAAACGCTTACACATTGCTTAATACAGACAGGATGTACAGCAATAGATAAATATCTTTGCATATGAAAAAAAATTAAAGGATTAAAATATTACAAAAATTAGATTTGTCCACCTGTGGGGTTTTGGAGACGTATGCATCACCATATGGGGCAAAAAAATAGCATTCGTGTTTGGATATAACTTTTTGACCACACTTTGTCATTATTGTTAATTTATTCGTTTTCTGGAAATTAGAACTGAATTTAAAAATAGTTTTGAAAAATCTTAACGGACGAAATTAAATATGTAGGCTAATGGATGTCTTCAGTGAAGTGCATTCAACACCGTTTCCTTATCCACAAAAGTAAAGGAGTAAAGAGTAAAAGTAAAGAGAAAGAATGGAGGAGGCTTGTTTTTTATCCTTGCGCTGCAGATAGTCTGTTTAACTGTTTTCTCGCTAGTGAAGCGTTCAGTTTTTCTATTTATAAAAGTCCGCCATGTAATTAGTGAATGCGACACAACTGACTCTTCGGGAGTCAGAATGGAATGGGAGATGAGACTCTGATTGGTTTAATTTACCTTATCTTCAAAACACACCCATAACTTATTAAGAGATTAGGCACAACCCTGTTAGACCATGCACCAGGGTGCAGACCATATTTTTCGGTCCTTTAAATAGGAATCAGACAAGCCCTTAAAGATTTTGCGCCATGCGCTTTGGACTTTGCCCCTAGATCATTAAAATAGAGCCCTGTCAGAATTTGCCAGAGATATGAATAAGTTGGGGCTTTAATGTATATAATAAAAAATGGCATGCTTTTAGGTTTATTTGAATTATTAAACAAAGCTTTACCAGTGTTTTAACTTTTTAACAGTGAGAATTAATTTCCTCAAACACTGTAATTTATTTAGTTATCGTTTTCTGCCACTAAAAGGCGATTTAAATGACAATATTGGGGCGAATATATCTCAGATACCTTTATGGATTTATAAAAATATGTACCTTTTAACTCATTATATTAAGTAAATTCAGTATATTTCAGAGCAACTTTTTCAAATGGTCTCCTAGTTATTATTTTTCCATAGCTGTATATACCGTATATTGACATTTTATCGACACACGTTATTATTTTTATTCAGCATTGATAAATGACAGTAAAGCATCAAGTGCTTCAGATTTGAATTACAGGAATAAATTATATTTTTAAAAATAAAGGAAATATAAAAAGATTATTTTGATTTTAAAAATGATTTCACTATTATTATTTTATTGTATTATGATGAATTTATTTTTTGAAAGTGAAGTTTTTATTGGTTTCCTCTTAATATAACACACAGTACCATACAAAAATATAACACATCCCATTCAAAAAAAGTCGAACTGGAGTGTAGTATACATATGAAGTATCTTATACTGTATAAATTTCCCTCTTTTGTATATCTTCCACTTTATATCATTACTAATATCTTTTTGCCAATTTAACCTTAAATGTTCAGTTTTTATCATCAAACTTTGAACTAAATTTGTAAAACATGGATACTTTTTGAAGATGTTTTGTGAGTTTGTAAAACTTGTCCTTTTACGAATTTATGAAGTACATTTATTTAAAAACGTTTTATGCATACCCCTCATTTCAAAGATCCATCGCAACAATTATTACAACTGAACTATAATACATTATCTTGATGACCATTTTTCAGAGCCAATCAGGTAAGAGCACTCAAGCCGTACAGGAAGAGGAAGTGACTCTGCTGCAGTCAGTCTTCAGGGCTCATCTCAAACGCAGCACTACAAAGACGGACAGGTGATATACTGTAGAGATATAGTGTATTCACTACTCACATTTCACAAATACTGTATATATTTTATATGAAGAGTTCAGATGCAAAAACCTCTAAATACCATCTGAATCTTCACATTAAAAGTGATGAAAATTACCAATACTTTGCCATGAAAGGGAAATTACTGAACCTAGACATAGGAGCCTGAGAAAAATGTTGATTGTAGAAGAAAAGTTCTGATGGCATTTAGAGGTTTTTACATCTGAACTCTTCATATACAGTTGAAATCAGAATTATTAGCTCCTGTTTATTTTTTTCCCCAATTTCTGTTTAACGGACAGAAGATTTTTTCAGCACATTTCTAAACATAATAGTTTTAATAACTCATTTCTATTAACTGATTTATTTATCTTTGCCATGATGACAGTAAATAATATTTGACTAGATATTTTTCAAGACACTTCTATACAGCTTAAAGGCTTAACTAGGTTAATTAGGTTAGCTAGGCAGGTTAAGGTAATTAGGCAAGTTATTGTATAATGATGGTTTGTTCTGTAGGCAGTCAGAAAAAAATATAGCTTAAAGAGGTTAATAATTTGGACCTTAAAATGGTTCATAAAAAATTAATAACTGCTTTTATTCTAGCCAAAATAAAACAAATAAGATTTTTTTTCCAGAAGAAAAAATATTATCAGACATACTGTGAAAATTTCCTTGCTCTGTGGAACATTATTTGGAAAGTAAAAATTCAAAGGCGAGCTAATAATTCTGACTTCAACTCTATACGTACGTTTTGTTATTTACAGTATATTATAGCACATTGGCAGATTAATATAGTCTGTATTTATTACAAAATAAATGTATTGTCCTTACAAAAATATGTTAATGTGACTTTGCAGTGCACGGTCTGTATCTTCCATACATCAGAAAAAGCAGTATGTCTTACCCGCAGGATCTCAGGCCGTGTTCACGAACAAAACCCAAAGCTCAGGTGATTATTCATCTTTAATAATGTGCTCTGTTCTCGTGAAGAGATCAATATTATCTCATGCTGTTATTATTCTTGATTGTTAATATTTGATCAGTAAGACAGAATAACAAACAGGTCTAAAAACATTCAGTGACCCTGAGATTCCATTTGGATCCTTCTTTAAATCTTTCATGCTAGTAATTTTTCTCTAAAACTTGCAAGTGGATGTTTTTCATTCTATTCGCTCTTCTTGGTGCAACTCTGAATAATAGCAAGGAGGCCACAGAGGAAATAAATCCTACTTATAGTGTTAAGCTACGAGACAAAAGATCAATACCAGGTTAGAGTACAGGAGGCCCATAACTTATTTTTATTGCGCTACCGTTCAAAAGTTGGAGGCCAGTATCTTTTTTTTTTTCAGCAAGGACACGTTAAATTGATTTAAAGTGACTCTAAAGACATTTGTAATGTTGTAAAAGTTCCTGTTTCAAACAAATGCTGTTCATTGAGCATTCAAAAACACACACACAGACATACACACACACACACACACACACACACACACACACACACACACACACACACACACACACAGTCAGATTAACTACTTGTCAACATCATTAATAGGAAGAAACTTGTATTCAGGGACAAATTCACATATTAAAAGGATTCTGAAGGATCATCTGACACAAGCCATGCTTTATCCAGCTATTTTTATGCACATTTTGGATTATTGCATAAAAAATGCTTGATGGAAATGCAAAGATTTTTAAAATGAGCATAAATAAATGTATGCGCATTACTAAGTAGGATTTTTTTATTCAATAAGAAAAAATGCAGATAAACTACGATGGAAGCACTTTTGCTGAATAAATTTCCTTATGTGCATTAAAAAAGTCATGTGATTTTGTTATCAGAGATCAGGTGATGATAAAAATGGGTGCAAAGCCATAAGCAGTCGAGTTTGTCACTATTTGAGGTTACCTAACACATTTTCGTTGTGGTCAGTGCTATTTGCAGCATGTTTCTCTATTTGCATGTGTTGTGAGAATTTGTGTGCGCATGTGTTGTCAAATTGATGAAGAGGCTTTCTCAGTTTGTTAGAGTTTTTTTGTCTAGAGTATTCTTAACTTGCAAGCGCATTTGAGCTTTCTTGGCCTCTGTAGAAATGACTAGGAATAAACACTCAAACTAATAACTGTAGGAACGTGTGTTTATGACTATAAATACAAAAAAATATCATGTAATATGAAAACACAATTTTTGAACATCATTATAACAAGCTGTTTTTTTTTTACTATAAAAAATCCAGAAATCTCAAACTAATGTTACAATTGCTGAGCCCATTATTCGTGATAGAAAAAGGTCAGTAGTTTTGATTAAATAAATGCACATTTGATGAGTATAAGACACTTCTTTATTTTACATAAATTATTACCAAACTTAAAGGGATAGTTCACTCACCCAAACAATTTAAAATCATTTGTTGTTCCTTGTTCTGAACTGGTTTAAGTTTTTTTTCCCTTTGTGTTGAACACAAAGGAGGATATACTTATGTAAACTCAACTGCCACTTTATTAGGTACACCTGTCCAACTGCTCGTTAATGCAAATTTCTAATCACCCAATCACATGACAGCAACTCAATGCATTTAGGCATGTAGACATGGTCAAGATGATCTGCTGCTGTTCAAACCGAGCATAGAAATGGGGAAGAAAGGTGATTTAAGTGACTTTGAACGTGGTGTGGTTGTTGGTGCCAGACAAGCTGGTCTGAGTATTTCAGAAACTGCTGATCTACTGGGATTTTCACGTACAACCATCTTTAGGGTTTACAGAGAATAATCCAAAAAAGAGAAAATATCCATTGAGCGGCAGGTCTGTGGGTGTAAATGCCTTGTTGGTGGCAGAGGTCAGAGGAGAATGGCCAGACTGGTTTCAGTTGATAGAAAGACAACAGTAATTCAAATAACCACTCGTTACAACCGAGATATGCAGACAGCATCTCTGAACACACAACACGTCCAACCTTGGGGCGAATGGGCTACAGCAGCAGAAGACCACACCGGGTGCCACTCCTGTCAGCTAAGAACAAGACACTGAGACTACAATTCACACAGGCTCACCAAAATTGGACAATAGAAGATTGTAAAAACGTTGCCTGGTCTGATTATGGCTACGACATTCGGATGTTAGGGTCAGAATTTGGGGTCAACAACATGAAAGCATGGATCCATCCTGCCTTGGATCAACAGTTCAGGCTGGTGGTGGCGATGTAATGGTGTGGGGGATATTTCTTGGCACACTTTGGGCCAATTGAGCATAGTGTCAATGTCACAGCCTAACTGAGTATTGTTGCTGACCATGTCCATCCCTTTATGACCACAGTGTACCCATCTCCTGATGGCTACTTCCAGCAAGATAACGCGCCATGTCATAAAGCATGAATCATCTCAGACTGGTTTCTTGAACATGACAATGAGTTCACTGTACTCTAATGGCCTCGACAGTCACCAGTTCTCAATCCAGTAGAGCACCTTTGGGATGTGGTGGAACAGGAAATTCACATCATAGATGTGCAGCCGACAAATCTGCAGCAACTGAGTGATGCTGTCATGTCAATATGGATCAAAATCTCTGAGAAATATTTCCTGGACCTCTTTGAATCTATGCTACGAAGGATTAAGACAGTTCTGAAGGCAAAAGGAGGTCCAACTCTGTACTAGTAAGGTGTACCTAATAAAGTGGCCGGTGAGTGTACACTATAAACCAGTTGCCATTGACTTCCATAGTATTTTATTTCCTACTATGGATGTCAATGGCTACTGGTTTCTAACATTCATCTTGTGAGTAAATAGTAAGGAACTTTTCATTTTAAACAAAAGTGTGTACTGAATGTGTGATAACGCCAGTATGTGTGTGAATGATCTGCCATAATACAGTATTGTCACTCACCTGTTTAATGTAATGACAAACATGATTTTCGTTTTGTTGGCGTAAAGCAGGCGTGAAGATCCACCAACAGGAACCAGCCACTGAAAACCCAAATAGCGTTGATTCAGACGACTCTGATGACATCATCGTGTCTCCTTCACGGCCACTGAGAAAAAGAGAACAGCCTTTCAGTTGTCCTTTCAGTGCCGATGACTTGATTTAGCTCTTTGGTTGATTCAAAGGCTGCTTTTTCTCTCATAACTTGGAACGTGCATTATTATCTGAACAAACAAACAAATAACGACTTGTATTGGCAATAATCACTGTTCAGAGGTTGATATATTATTTGATTTTTCATGTTTTAACACTATTTTTTTCTGTTAAGGTCATATTCCTCACGACTTCTAGGAATTAAAGCTTTTTAAGCCTCTTTAAAAAAGGGACACATTTCTTAAAGGGATAGTTCACCCCAAAATAAAAATGTACCAAGGTTTATGAGCTTTGTTTATCTGTTGACTATAAAAGCATACACTTTGAGTTTGAAGAATGATGGAAACCGGTAGCCATTGACATCCATAGTAAGAAAATAATCTACTATGGAAGTCAGTGGTTACCGGTTTTCATCGTTCAGGTTTGAAACAAGTGAAGGGTGAGTATATGATGACAGAATTTTCATTTTTTAGGGTGAACTATGCCCTTTAAACTTTGTCTTCACTCTCCAGAAGTGCCTTTTGTTGAATGATCATGTTTCAATGAGGATCAGGGATTTATTACTGTTTGTTTACTTCTCATTGTAGATCAAAAGACACATATTACTCTAAACATCACATCCTGTAAGGTCTATTTAAGCCATTGTGTGCATTTAAGTTGCACCTCAGATTGATACAAAACTGCTGTGACTTTCCACAAGTGTAGATGGTGTAACATTCAATTGCAGATGAAAAACATACAGTAAGTGCTGTAAATGGCTTCAGTGTTTTTGTTGTATATGTTTTGAAACCATGATAGCACTGAATTTTTTTTTTGATTTTGTTGAAACTGAGTTTGCTCTGACAGTATGTAGTGTTTTGTGTCATTGTGCTCGAATTTCTGCTATATTTTTCTTTATTAAATTTAGTTTTCTCTGGTCTTTTGACATTTGTGAGAGGGAAAATATCTTCATTCTAATCTGACTAAAAGTTTTGTTTACTATCTGATTATTATTTAATTCCACACATAAAGTTCAGTTCTCAATAGTTCTACCTATTGATGATGATATTTTACTGATAAAACAAAGATATGGCTGCTGCTATAATAATAATCAACAAGTTCCATCTAACAAAACCACCTTGTTGTTTAAATATGAATGACTTCTGCCTGCTGCTCCTACAGGGCCAGACAGAATCTGTAGACCAAGCCCATATATGTTGATTTATGCTGAATGATTTTGATACACATTTTTGAACACATAAAATAAAAAAATGCAAGGTTTACAATCAAAATCCACTTAAAACTACTTGTTTGATAAACAAAGCTACAGCAGGTCTCATATAATACATTCTCTCAAAGACAGAAAATATTACTTTACAAGTTGTATTGCACACAAATTGTCTAAATGTTTGCATATAATTCAATAATAATAAGAGTCAAATAAAATAATATAATATAAATATATATAATATAAAAATAATACAAAAACTGCATAAATATATATGTACACATAAGTAAATAAATAGATTGATGGCTCAGATATCATCTGGGACTAGTTATGCACCATTTGTTTTCAGGCCAAACCACACCTTTTGACCATTAAAGAACATTTTCCCATGTGAGAGATCCAATGTTATGGTGAGAGAAGATATTTATGTGCTAAAAATATCATTTTTTGAAAATAAATAATACAAAGCATAAGAAAAGTTACAGTCTCATTTTTTATTTGAGATCCAATAGAGACAATTTCAAAGTGGTGTATCGTTGGCCTACATTTCCTGCTTGTTATCAAACTATTTCATAACTGCAACAAGAGGCAATCATAACTTAATGTAAACACAGCTATCACAACATTATTTATCAATATGTGGCTCATTTTGGACTCTCGGAAGCTATGGAAATTAAAAATAAAACTAGGAAATCCATTAGGACCATCGTTTTTGTTTACATCCCTCAAAATGGTCTGACACTGTCGGGTTTTATTCTTGTGCAACAATGGGTCATTTAATGATTTTACTTAAGAAAAGTAACATTCATTCATTTTCCTTTGGCTTAGTCCCTGATTTATCAGGGGTTGCTACAGCGAAATGAACCGCCAACTGATCTGGCATATGTTTTACACAGCTGAAACCCAGCACCGTTCTGGGAAACGAAAAGTAACATAAATACTTATATTTTTGTCAATATTTTATTGGGTTGTAACTATTATAAACGCAGTAATGCATGTTTTGTCTAAATTGTCCAATTGTATGTTATTACATTTTAGTTATTTATAAATTACAATGTTTAGGTATAAATTATGCTCATTTATGCTATTATTTTTGTTAAAATTCGAAGTTAATCAAATAAGAAATCCCAATCGCGATTCAGTATGCAAATTATTGCGAATAGACTGACCAATCGGATCAATACAGTTTGCACTTCATTTTTAAAAATTTAACGTAAATAACGTATTTGTATAAGGTCATTAATACTAGTAGCGCAACTTAAATATACATCTGGATTCAGACCAAGAAACAAATACATAAAAAAGAGGAAGTTTCTGGAGAAGAATCTGAGAAGAACGATAAAAGACGACCTTTTTTCAAGTGGTATCCTTGAGGTTTCGTCATTTAACCACTAGAGGTCAGTAAACATACTGATACATAAATGTATTGATTGAAACACATGAACGTGGACGACTGACAATTCCGCCAGTTTCTAACCGTATGCTGCTCATAAATCTCTAGTTCGCTCTCGTAATGCGTGATACTGTCGCGTATTTCATATATCTAATCTTTAACGGGACATAAAAGCCCAAGCGTTGCCCGCGCGCGCTCACTGGAAGAAAGCGGCGCGGGACCACCTTAAAACAAAAGCGCGATGGCCATCGGACGGGTTTAAAGCGCTCGCTCGCTTCAGCTCCAGCGGATAACATGCAGACGACAGTGACGCAGGGGCTGTGCTGGACAAACCACTCTGACTGCTGATACATCGCGCTGATAAACCTGCTAAATACCGCTTTTACACCAAAAACATCGACGGACTCGAGGCGTTTGTGTTGTTGCGACCACTGCAGGGTTTTGCTGGAGCCATGGTTTAGTCTGATATAACGGGTAAGGATGCGTTCTCGATAACAAAAGCCTGTCAGGTTTCAATCCTGCCATATAAACAGCGTGTGAATGATGCATGTTGCATGTAACAACAAATGGAATTAATAGCACAAGCTTTATGTATGACTGTTATTTACAGGCTGTTAAATCGAATTATCAATTTGTTTGAGGATTTTTTTTGGTGCAGATTTTAACCCCTGCTTAACTGCATGCAGCTTCTAAAGACACGCTTTAAAGGCATTTGATGCAATGCGACGTGATGAAGAGGCTGGTATTTCCCACTGAATGCATCATCGTGTTTTTTGTTTTTTGTTAGTCACAGATCTGGATGAACACTATGGCTGCAGTGGTGAATTATTCTCCGCCGTGGTGGGTTAACCTTTTCCATCGCCTCCCGCACTTCAACCTACAGTTTCAGCAGACCAGCAGTGATTTCCGACCGGATGACTCGGATTATCAAAAGGTAGGTCGAGTTCAGGTGCTACATGATTCGGAAACGCGAGCCAACATTGAGATCGATGCGTTCGTGCCAAGCGGCAACATCAAAGTATGTTCTCAAACATGACGTCACCCTCTGAAGGCTTTTACTGCAGTGTGGAAACTAGTTATGGTTGAGGTATTAGATTGTCATACAGTCTCACAAAGATATGTATGATTAATAAACTTCACATATGATTTCAAGCATTGATAATGGATCACTGAGATGTTTTCAGAACATCCAATGTATCTCAATGCTGTCAGACAATACTTGTATATTAAAACTACAGCACTGATGGTATCTCTACAAAGCATGGTGTCTTTATTTTATAATAACATGATTATATGAATCCAATATCTTGATTAGTACTAACCTAAACTACCACGCACATTTGTTCTGGTCAAGCTGGGATGTATTTTACGCTAAAAGAGTAGCATTGATTTGCAGTCAGTTTTAATGACTTCATCCTACTGAGCTCCTCATGTTGCACATGACTGCACAGACTGGCCAATCAGTGAGCAGTTACTGTCCAGAAATGATGTTATGCTCTGGAGCTGGGTGAAGATGCGCTTGTGTGTTTACCCACCCACAGAAAAGAAATCAACACCCAGTTAGAAACGGTGCATATGTAATTCAGCTCTACATGCATATGCAACAGCCATCGGTTGTGTTTATAATGCAGAGGCATCTAGTTTTATCTCAGTCACGCAGCGTTATCAAGTGAGTGCTGCCAAAATATGGAAAAGCAACCTGTCTGTCAGTATGGTTCTTAGAGTAAACATTTAATTAGGTGATTTGCTCTGTGTTGACATCATGCTATCAAATGGTATTACTGTTTTTTTTTTATAGTTTCATAGCATATGAATATGGAAATTATTATTCAGGGACAGGTGATTATAGCTAAATATCTCTTTTGAATTTTCTTAAATCTCTGAAAAGATTTAGGTTTATCATTAATTTGTTATTATTATGATGATTTTAAGCAGTCAGACATTGTTGCTGGGTAGATTCCAACTACAAATGCAAATCTGTTCCTAGAATTATAAATGGAAGTACCCACTTTTTGGAGTGTTTACAAAGCAATTACTGGGAAATAATTTAGTTATAGGAAAGCCTTTTGAAACCTTCTTCTAATCAGCTCTGGCTCTAATCCAGCACAATAGGAAGTACTACCAGTGATGTAAGTGTATGATGATTTGGCGAAGTACTGTGAAATGCTAGCAAAGTTGTTGTTTTTTTAGTCTCCTAGTCCTCTTTCAGTTGCATGGCTTATGCGTAGGGCCAGACAGAATATGCAGACATTTTTTTGCTATTTCTGCGCAGAATTGTGTTAAAAATCTGCCAATTTATGCGAAATGATTTCGGGAGTATCGTAACAAAAATACATTTTTAACTTTTATTTAATGTTTACAATGTAAATCCAATTAGATCCATTTATTTAATCTCTCGTATAATATATCGACCATATATCTACCAAAAGGCAGAAATTATTACTTAACAAACTGTATTGTAAGTAAATCATATGAGCATTTTCATATTAGTCAGTAATATTACTGAAATTAATAAAAAAACTGAATAAATATAAAATTACACACAACTAAATGTGCACTAAGTGATGTTTTATAAACAAATTTCGGAAGGAGCACGCGCAGAAGTTTCAGTATCAAATACGTCATTGACCATTATTCTATTATCCAATCAGTTCTTGACCAAACCCCTATATATACCAAAGCTGTTTCACCTGCAGCATCTTACGACTTTAGCATCCCTCCACCACCCCGTCACCTCACCTCTTAAGCATTACAATCCCGGGGGGAGCGTTCTGGGGCCGAGTTAGATACTTCGCTCGAATCCCTATTCCTCTCTGTTTCCTGATAAGAGGAATAACTCGAGTTTGGGTGTCTTCCCCGAGCTCAGAGCCCTCTCCCCGGACAGCACGCCAAATACGCTTTATTCTGAAACTATTTCAAGTGTGAACTCGTGAAACAAAAAATGTGCAGATTTGTGCGTGCACAGATTCTGTGTAGGCCTACTTATGCGTGTCTCAGTTTTCATTATCATGAAAACCAACAACACACAATGAAAACAGCCTTGATCGTGTCCTCCATCTTTTAGCTAAGGTTGATTTTGTTGAATGTTGCTGTGTGACAGTGTAAATGTCATGTCACGTCAACAACCCATGTGTCTTTTCACAGTTCCTAGTGAAAATTGGGAAAATATGGTTCTCTGTGAACTGGCCTGGTGGCTAGTTAATATAACTTAGTTCCTATACTATCCAGTTCCTACAACTGCCTGGTGTAAATGAAATGCCCTTTAGAATAAGAGATGCTCAGATCAGGATTTTGCAGCTGAAACTCGCTACTGATTTCCTGTTGTTATGATCAGCCAAAACCCATCATGATGCTGGTCTTTTAAGCTTTACGTAAGTAGTGTGCAAGCTTTTTGTTGAGTATCACTCTTTACTATTGTCAGGCAAAATAATGTCATTTGTTGCTTTACTATTTGCAGTAATGTTGTGTATTGTTGTTTTAATTAACAATCAAGCAAAAAACACAGGGTGGCACAGTGGCTCAGTGGTTCACCTCACTGCAAGAAGGTTGTTGTTTTGAGTCAGGAGGCATTTCTGTGTGGAGTTCGCATGTTTGTGTGAGTTTCCCCAACAGTCCAAAGACATGCGGTATAGGTGAATTGGATTAACTAAATTGGCTGTAGGGTATGAGTGTGTGTGTGTGATAGAGAGAATTTCTGGGTGTTTCCCAGCACTGGGTTCCAGCTGAAAGGGTTTCCGCTGCATAAAACGTATGCCACAGTAATTGGTGGTTCATTCTGCTGTGTCAACCCTTGATACATTAGTGACTAAGCAGAAGAAAAGTGAGAGAGTGAGTGAGGAAAAAACGCATATTTCAAAATGAACATCTGATTGGCTACTTGCATTCATAAGCTCAATAGAAATGTGCATGAATGGTTGATCAGTGCTGGAAAGAAACGCATAAAAAGATGCTGAATCTGAAGTGTTTTTACGTTTGGCTCTGATAACACATTTCATGCACTTTTTGAGCAAAATAATTGTTAATATTATGTGAATTTTCTATATGTCTGCAAGCCATAATGAAATCCATGGCTTCTAGCACACAGTACTTCCAAATTACGTTTTTAGCTGTTTTTGAGTATCAGATTTCTTTCAGACGGAGGTCACAGAGACGCCTTTCGAGTTCAGATGTCAAGAAGTGTTGTTTACTGTCCACTTCATAAAATGAGGCTACTTTGTCAAAGCATCCATTCTCCAGAGGACCATTAGGAAATGGCATCCAGCTGCGTGAAATTGCAGTCATGGTTGCCTTTGCTCACTAGCTATAGCTGTCACTTCAACGCCGTGTGATAAAATGGCCAACAGCAGTGACTTGTTTCCAAAAAGGAAATCGGTGATGAATAGAAACTCAAGGTCGCAGCAATAGAAACCGATCTCAAGTTCATAGCATTGTTTCATTTCGATATGAGATTAATGCAGTACATAGCATCAGTTGTAAAATCTCGTTTAAAGACATTAGCTCATTAATCGCAGGAGATTTGGTTGAATGCTTTTGGCTTTCATTTGAATGGTTTCCCAAGGTCAAGACATATTCGGCTTGATTCCGGAGTGATACCGGTGTGCTTGTGTGTGAATGTGCTGACACCGTGAAGACCGGCTTTATCTGGGGTACTTGGAGATGAGGTTGGCCTAGTTGGTTAGATCTGAGGTCACAGGAAAGCCACAGGGTATGTGGGGGTAAATCAGTGTGGGATGAGGTCATGACAAGCCCTTGGGTCTGTCTGGTCTGGCAGAGCAGAAGGGAAGAGAGTGAGGAGGAGAGGAAGATGGGAGGGGGGGGTTGGGTGTTGTTGTTCCCTTTTTTTTTTTTTGATAAAAGATGAATGCACCCCTTTTTGTGAGCTTCTCTGGAAATGCGCTTTAATCCCTGATGTATCCCAGAGTGCTTTGCAGGCATCCTTTTGTCGAATGGACACTTAGTCTTTATGCCAGTTTCCCCTCGCTCTCATTCTCACACTCTCACACTGGGACATACTGGGACATATGGGGGTCTGCAGTCCTTCACAATGACAGGGAGAGCAAGCAGACTAGTTGATTGGTGATGATCTCGTGCCAGTACAACAGATAATTAATGGAAATTTATGAATGATTCAAATGTAATCAGTATGTAATAATAAAATGGATAGATCCTCCAATACATTAATCTGCTGTTAATGTAGTCACCCCAAGGCCATCCAAGATGTCGGAGACTTTATTTTGCTTCAGTAGAATATTAGAAAAGACCTTTACCTTTTTGTGATTGGTGAAATGCAAGTCGGCACCGACTGGGACATTAAGAGTCAAAAATAAAAACATACAGGCCAAACAAAATTAATTCCCACGACTCCTGATGATACTTTGAGGTCTTATAAAGCAAAACAATTGTCTTTGAACTTTATTACATTAAATTCCCTGCCTTTTCAAATGGTTCTGAGTACGTCTTGACTATCAGCTACTTGTCCCATAATGGTGTATGCGTGGACACAAAATCACAGTGTCATGTGAGCTGACATTGCGTTTTCGTAACATTGCAGGTTATCACTTTCAGTCTTATTGGTACTGAAGTCGATTCTTTTGACAACTCTATTTACAACAGTGAGAGAAGACGTGTTATATCAAAGTGGAAATTAATTGTGGTTATACAGGGCTTGAAATTGACATTTTTGCTTAGTAGTAACTTCTAAAATTTAGGACCATCAGCCAAAATTTTAGGTGCACCCACATAAAATTAAGACCAATGCCACTACAAATGTTATAGTAACAGATTACAGTGAATAGCTTTAGCCATTTAACCCAATGAAAGTCTTTTATCTGCTTTCTTCAAAAAAAGTGTACACCCTCTCAGATGAAGGATTAACTTTCACCAAATGATCATTATCAGAAGCACCATTCTTTGTTACTTTAGGTGGTTTCTAAAACAAAATCTGACAGTGTTATTTTTAATCCCTTCTTTAGCTCTTAACATTTCCGTGGGTGTAGCTTCCTGTCATCTGAAGGTAGAAGACATTGACAGTGAATTTTTTATTTTTTTTCTACTCCAATGCGCTACTTTTTTCTTTGTAAACATGCACTTGACGGACGTGCATGACTCCTGTTTTTTTCAGTCCCTCACGTTTTGAAGATCTCAAGTTAAAGATTTTCGACTTTTACATGCAGTGCAGCTCAGTCAGTTACAGAGCAGTGGGCCAATCAGAAGAGCTTGAAGGCGGGGAAAGCATTGCGGGCTTTTGTTTACTGTAGCAAGTTGGCATGACAACTGTTTTAAACAGTTCCTTAGCACTGCGTTTCACGTCTTTTAGGTGCAAAGGTCCATCCTGCATGAATGTCCTCTGATCTGTGTGTGTGGGGAACATTTTGCAGTGAAAACAGGTCGCAGGGCAACAATTTTATGCACTCCCACAAATGCTCCCAAATATATTTTGAGGTCCCATAGATTAAAGTTCGGGTGCTTATGTGACTACAACAGTTTTTATTTCAAGTCCTGTTATATTCTGGATACTGCAGTCTATATATTAATGATTAAGATTGCATTTTTGTGTTCTCAATCTGGAAGATTGATTTCAATAATAAGCAAATCTTGATAATATTATTAACAATAATATTGTGCAATTGTATTCTAGATTAAATTAAACATTTTTTTATATTTAAAAAATTTATGACAGAAAAAAATATTTTTCAGAAAATATACTCGTAGTCTTCAGTGTATATATGATTTTTCCAAAATCATTGTGATCAAGAAATGGACATCTCTGAAATCAGTTGGCTCTCTGGATTTGGCAATCATAATTGTATGAGTGTGTAATGTGTTATGAGTAAAATCTGCATTTTCCCAATGATGGGTTGCAGCTGGAAGGGCATCCGCTGCATAAAACGTGCTGAATAAGTTGGTGGTTCATTCCGCTGTGTCGACCCCAGATTAATAAAGGGACTAAGCCGAAAAGAGAATGAATGGATAATAATGAATGAATAAAATGTGCATATGTGTTTACTACTAATAAAGTGTTGTTAATTGGAGACAGTGGTAAAAAATACCACTAATACCACACAAATAATTTATCAGATTTTACAATTTTAACTTAATTTTAATAACAAATTAATTAATAAAAAACATAAATAGTCCTTCAGTGTGAGATATTTTTAAATATTCTTTCATACTTTCCTAAAATTCTATTTTAAAATAGATTTTTTTCCAACAGACACCTTTCTGAACAGATTTATCAACAGACACAGCAGTCTTTTTAAACCAGACAAAGATAGCACAGATGCTCTAATATGAACTCTGGCACACTCATAGCCACTGCCATTTCAGCATTATTTTGCCCCCAAGGCCTCCCTTCAACCATCTTTAAAGCTGTGCTTACATCCTGGCACTGACAAGAAGACATACATGTGCACTTTTGGATAGAAAACATGTGCGCGGCGCCAGTGGAGGTTCTCTTGGATCTCAGGGCACTCAACACAAGAATTTGTCTGAATCCGGAAACCAGGAGCTGCCAAAACATTGTCAGCACTTTGTCCTCTTCGTTTCTGTCTACTTTAATGTCACATGGATCTTCTCCACAGGACCACTGGGTGCTCATATGCCCTATTGTTAACAAGATAAAAGTGTTTGTTCAGTTCACTAATGAACTGCTCTTTTGAATCAGTACTTTTTAATGATTCAGTTAAATCGGGTCTTAAGCAATTGATCTTGTTTGGTGTTAAATCGATATGGGTGACATGCTAGTACAACTTTTTACAATCTGTGTAATGTAATTGAGAACTTGTATATAAATATTAGTACTTTACTTAATTAGTTAAAAAATACTTTGGATCTTCTGTAGACCTCTAAAGACACTGGTTTGTTCATACTAGGGTTCCAACGGGATTCTAAACCAGAATTTAAGTAGGTTAGTTGTTAGTACCAGTGGGTGTTATTGTAGTGCCATTGAGACTTTTATTGTTTATTAATTGTTGGAATTAGTTGTATTTTCTGTTTTCATATTCATTTATAAAGTTTTAGTAATTTGGTTGTGTGTTTTTCATTATTTTAGTTTAGGGTTGTGCGATTAATCGAAAACGAATCGCAATCACGATTTGAAACGTTGCGATTAGCTAATTGCAAGAGGCTTATTTAATGGCTGCACAGTGGCGCAGTGGGTAGCACGTTCACCTCACAGCAGAAAGGTCGCTGGTTGGAGCCTCGGCAGGGTCAGTTGGCGTTTCTGTGTGACGTTTGCATATTCTCCCCGTTTTCGCGTGGGTTTCCTCCGGATTCCCCCTCAAGTTCAAAGACTTGGTTTAATTGAATTGGGTAGTCTAAATTGTCCATCGTGTATGTGTGTGAATGCAAGAGTGTATGGGTGTTTTCCAGTGATGGGTTGCTTCTGGAAGGGCATCCGCTGCGTAAAACATATGCTGGATAAGTTGGCGATTCATTCCGCTGTGGCGACCCCAGATTAATAAAGGGACTAAGCTGAAAAGAAAATGAATGAATTTAATTTCTCCGGCCCAGAGCAACTGCTTGATTGCTGTCTATGTGTGACAGTCTTACTAGCCAATTGAGTGAGCACACATTCGTTCTGCATTTAAAGAATTGCGCAACCGCAATTGAACACCGACAATAAAAAAACAAACAAACGGGAAAGCGCGGATGAGTGGGATGAAGGGTTCTGCCACTTCAGAAGCATTAATTGACGAATTACTATCAAAGAAAAACAGCACGACATAATATGGAAATATTTTAGTCACAGACACCGAACAAAAACAGGTCATTTTTAAGAGCTGTTGCAGAATTGTTGCCACATCACAAGGAAATACAACAACGAGAAAAAGCTCTACAGGCGGCTATATGAGGAGTGTCATGCTAAAAAGTCAACTGAACGGATTGCCAGTGACACCCAGTCTAGTAGCAAGCAACAGCAAAGTACAATTTCATAGTTGTTTGCGGCTCTTACACCATATGAATATATTCACACATATTCTAGCCATTTTGCAGTACCACAGCTGTACGTTAAATGTTATGAAATTTTGTGTCGCATCTATGGTAATAACTATTTTGTTTTTAGACAGTAAAAGCTACAGAAAGGCTCTCATCAGCCATATTAGTTTGCTGAGTGTTCTGTATTTTTATACTAATAATTTTTTTGTTTGTATTATAAGCTACATTGTCTGCTTAATTTGAGTTCAATTTGTTTACTGAAAGTCATTTTATTTGTGCTTACGGTTTGCTCTAGAGAAAAATGAGCGTTTTAATTTCTGAATATTTAAAAACAAATTTGAATAAACGTTTAAGTAAATTAGTATCTTTTCAGTTCCTTTTTCTACTTGCACTCTCTGCATTTTAGAAGCTATGATACAGATTATTGAGCTGAAGCTTGACTACAAAATTAAATCGCAAATCAAAAAGATCTGCTATGATACAGATTATTGAGCTGAAGCTTGACTACAAAATTAAATCGCAAATCACAAGATCTGTCAAAAAAAATTGCAATTAGATATTTTCCCCAAATCGCACAGCCCTAATTCAGTTTGTTAATGTCTATGTAAATATGTATTTTAAGGTATTTAAGTCATTTTAAGTTGTTATTTATTTATTAATTGAATAAATAAGATGTATAAATATAATATTTATGGCAACCAGCTATTTTATTTTAAGGAAGAAAAATATTTATTTTTTTTAATTTTTAGTTACACTGGGGGAAATAAGTATTAAACACGTCACCATTTTTCTCAGAAAACCTATTTCTAAAGGTGCTGTTGTCTTGAAATTTTCACCAGATGTTGATAATAACCAAAGGAATCCATATATGCAAAGAAAACAATATTAATTAGTTTACAAATTATGTTATATGAAATAAAATTAAATGATACAAGAAAAAAGAATTGAACACATGAAGAAAGGGAGGTGTAGAAAGGCAGTGAAAGGTGTCTGCTGACTGACTGCTGTCTGCAGTTGTTCAGCATCCCTCTGCCCTTCGTCAGTGTAAATTATTATCAGCTGTTTCAGTCCAACATCTACATTATCAGGATGATCAAGATGAACCAGAGTGGACATTTCAGCAAGACAATGATTCGCAAACTCGCAAATGCTTTCAGAGAAAGAAAATCAAACTGTAGAATGGCCCAGCCAATCACCTGACTTAAATCCAATGGTGCATTCTCCAGTGCTAGAAGATAATCCTGTGATAGCTGATGTTGTATATATTTGATGAGGTATATTTGAGAAGATTGATGCAAGATTATTTGTCACAGAAAATTATTTGCATACAGAAAAAAAATGGATCTCCCTTTTCCCCCTTGGTTTCTTTATCTACTTCCTGTTTAAAGGAAATCTGATTAGCAGATGCTGAACATCTGTTTTGGTTGGTACAGGCTTCTGTTTTCTCTGCTTTTCTGTATTGAAGGTCTCCGCACACATTTTGTCTGTTCACTGTCCAAAATAAGAAGAATTTATGACACTTTCAAAGTCTGCAATAATTTGAGAAGATATCTGTTCATGGTTGGTACAGCTGTGTTGCTGGTCTCAGTTTGATGTGTAGAAAAAGCACTGAGTTTTTTTTTTCCCGTCTCAGCAGGGAATGTTGGAATAATTAAAAGCATATTGGGCAGGAAAGGGGCCCAGCTGGCAGGAAGTCACGAGAAGTGGCAATGAAACGATTTACACCAGAACATTGCGCTGTACACACACAAGCACACATAAACACGCAGAGTCATTGCATTTAATTGAGTGTGATTACTGTTTTAACTTCACCATTACTCTCTTTGCACAGATGGAGGTATTTTGGGGATTTATATGTTCTGCGGTTTGGTTGATAACAGTGTGTGCTACAGTGTATTACTGCGTCATAGACCAGTTCCTAATGATCTGTGCCGTGATTTAGATTCACATCAATAACATTTTCTGGGTTTACTTTTTGGATGAAGATTGTGTAAAAGGTTCTACCTTGAAAAAGTGTATCGAATGAGTTTAATAGCAAAGTTGAATTTAGTATAGTTGCTGATTGATACGTTATCAATGTAATACTTCAATGTTCTGTTTCCAAAGTATTTTTTGAGATACATGAAATTCACTTTTGAGTTAATGTTTTGATACCTGAAATCCATTTAATTAAATACATTTCTGCACTATACTGTGCATGTACATGAATAAAATGATCTGGGTTTACATTTGGGATAAGGATAAAACAATAATGTATTGGATCAGTTCAATGGAAAGCATAGGTGGGCTTAGCTTAGTGGAGGTCACATGATGCTGAGATAAATATTAATGTGAATACACAATTCATAAAAAAAATGATATTTTATAATATTATAAATAATTTTATACATATAATTTTATACATAATAATATATAATATATATACAAAAAAGATTAAAAGAAAAAAAATGCTAAAAGAGAGTTAGCATTTCTCACATTGTTCATTGAAAGTATAGTGATTGAATAAATTTCATTTAAAACATTCAGCATTTGATTCCTGCACACACATTTATAAACAGTTTGGGTTTGGTTGTAAGGCATTCCCATAATCAGATGATGCCAACTTCCTGCCATCCTAATCTTAAGCACAGAGTCTGCCCAATACAAACTTAAGTCGAGTCTCTGAGGGCTGCTAATAAGATAATTACATTTGAGACGTGCTGACAGCCTCCCCCACTCTCTTCTTAATCGCTGGTTAGATCACATCTTAAATCTTTACTTCATATACTTGGGGTTTGAGTTAAGGTTAGGGTATAGTGTTTCTAATTAGCTTTATATAAAGGTAAAAGAAGTCTATGACATATCCTCATTTAGATTAGCAATGCATAAGTGTGTGTTTGTGTGTGTGAGCTGATAATTAATCCTCGCTAATCTCTTTACGGTGACTGACTCAGATGAGCTCTGACACATCAACCGACAGAAGTCATCAACTCGCTCACAGGTCCCTCAATCTCCATAGGCCAGGAGCGGATATTAATGCTGGCAAAATCTCCTGAAAGCAGCCTGAAGCCATACCACAATATCTCAGCCCACTGGAGATAACAGTCAGCACCGAATTTAGCTTAGAGGTGGGAATGACGTTATTGTGTTTCAGAGATGTGGGTGAATGTTCGGTGATGAGCGTCTGCACAGAGGCAGATGTACATCACTGGGTCACTCTGGGCATCCGAGGACGTATTAGCGGTCTTGCTCTATTTAGCAAACCCTGGCTTGTGATTATCAGCCGTTTGGAGATGCTACATGATGCTTTTTTCCCACAGTCTTCTGTAAGGGTTTTAGAACAGGTTTTCTCACTGATTTTCAAAAGTCATAATACATAATTTTTTTATTTACGTTTGTTGTGAGCAAAGTTAATTTTGAAATTGACATTTTACAACAGCAGTTATGACTTTTTAAAAAATTGTATAAGTATTAAATTATTAAGTATTAAATTTAAGGGCCCTATTATACACTTGGCGCAGTAAGACTCAAACGTGTTTGGCATTATTTGTTGCTATTTTCAGATCAGTTATGCACCTATGCAGGTCCAAGCATTTACACATTGCTTAATACACACAGGATGAACAGCAATACACAAATATCTTTACGAATGAAACAAAATTAAAAGATTAAAATATTACAAAAAAAATTTCTAAATGAATATAAAAATCACTTCATGTCTAATTTCGGGGGGCTATTTTCAGTTTATTCATGACAATTTGAATTTGTATAATGTTGTTATTATTATTAGGAATATTTATTATATGCATATTTATATTTGTTTTAATAAAAACAAGTTTAGATTTGTCCACCTGTCGGGTTTTGGAGACATATGCATCACCATATGGGGCATAAGAACTGAATGTGTTTGGATATGCCATGTAAATAGCAAATGTGCCATGGTGTGACTCAATTGACTCTTAAAGGGAATGGGAGATGAGACTCTGATTGGTTTAATGGACGTTATGCTCAAAGCACACCCATAACTCATTAAGAGAATAAGCACAACCCTGTTAGATCATGTGCCATGGCGCAGACAGTATTTTTTTCCATCATTAAAACAGCAAAAGTGAATTCAGACTAGCCCTCAGTGCTTTTGCGCCATGCGCTTTAGACTTTGCGCTTAGATCTTTAAAATAGAGCCCTAATTATTTATTTTTTGATTCTATATGTTTTGACTCTCTAAAATCTTAGGTATTAAAAGAAAAAGAAATGGTTTTTATAACTAAATTTATGAAACCACTTATTGTAATTAAAGTTAAAGGGATAGTTCACCCAAAACTGAAAGTTGTATCTGCATTACTCACTTGTTCCAAACTGGTTTGACTTGGTTTCTTCTGTTGAACATGCAAACAGATATTTTGAAGAATATTGGAAACCTGTAATCAGTGACTTTCATAGTATTTATTTTTCCTAATATGGATGTCAATGCTTACTTCAAAATGTCATATTTGGTGTTTAACAGAAAAAAGAAACTTCTAAAGGTTTGGAACCACTTGAGGGTGAGTAAATGGTGAACACATTTTTGGGTGAACTATCCCTTTAATTAATTTGTAAATGCAAATTGGGCTATTTTGCCATTACGTTTCCACCTAACAACTTATCAGAACATCCTAGCAACCGTTTAGCAACCATTGAGAGCCCTGGCAACCACTATTGCAAGTATTGTATGATAAAGTCACATTGACACCATATAAATTGTAAAAAATATATAAAAAACAGACACAAATATGAACTTTCAAACCCATTAACCTACATTTTTACTGCGATTCTTCAAAGTTTGACATTCTTTAGGATCATCATTCTTGCTAGTCCTGGACGAACATTCAGAAGATCACTTCCCTTGCATTTTTAAGGATGAATTAGTCAAGAATACATTTCTGTTCCTGATTTTGATAAGAGTGTGCTGTTCCAGGACTAACAAGAGATGTTGATTCAGTATCGTGTTCCAGCACTTGGCTTCATGTTGTGTGTGCGGTTATACAGTAGAACTTCTGAGCTCTTACAGTACGTCACAGCAGCTCTGAGACCAAGAGAAGTCTCCCATGTTCAGCCTGACCTACATTTGCTGCATATGGTGATTTGCATGGTTCACAGTAGCCATGGATTAAATAAAAAAACTAGATCATTCATGACACTTCTGGTGCAATGCAAGAAGGGCTAGTAGATGAAGGTTTGGATTAAACATTCATGACTCCTTTTTTTGTCTCTAATGAAAATCTTTTACATCTAAAATAGCTCCTCACACGCAAAGATGCATAATGCTCTAAAAACAATGGGTTACTCTAGAGTACGATAAAGGAAAACATGGGATGCACAGTAACAAAAGATTTTGATGGAAGAGGCAGACTTGAATGCCCTCATTGTATTCTTAATTGTTCACGGTTCATGAGAAACAATGCGGTCTGAAGGACTTTTTCTGTCTCTTTGCAGGCGGTGTTGTTGCTGGGAGCAGCAGCATTGGTTTGTTTGGCGCTGGATCTTCTCTTCCTCCTTTTCTACTCATTTTGGCTGTGCTGTTGCCGCAGGAAGAACCATGACTCGCCCAATGCTGACTGCTGCTGCACCGCCTGGTGTGTCATCATCGCCACGCTTGTGTGCAGGTCTGTGTTTTTTCACCCTCATACACCTTCTTCAACCTCACTGCACCCAAGCACTCATAATGTGGCAATACACATCATGAAGTCTAGTTAGTTGGGCATCAAGAAAATAAAAATGTGACTGCAGTTAATCCAAATGGGAGTCAACCTAAACCTAGAGAGCTGACATGTTCTTAACAGTAGGAGTAAATTGAAATGGAGGTTTATGGTCTGTTAGGGACACAATTGTTGAGAGGGTTCGTTTACTCGGGAATTAATCATCCATCATATTGTTTGCAACATATACCTGTAACTTACATTCTGCTGTGAAGGATTTGTGTTAAATGAAAATAGCCTTTATTTAATAATTGAATATTAAGATACATTTATTTAATGATCCCTGCTTAAATAAAAAAAATATAGAACCATTTATCTGTTACATTACTGAGTTTTCATATGCCGTTTGTTATCATATAAACAAATATTTGGTATTTCGCATTCAATATTAGAGAGCAGCCATAATTAAACAATTACACTCATATTTCAGACACTTCATACATTAAATTGTATGAAGTATCATTTAGTCACATTCACTTGTTGAAAACCTATTCGAGTTTCTTTCTTCTGTTGAACACAAAAGGAGATATTTTGAAAAATGCTGGTTGCGCCCACCAATCGACTTCCGTAATATATATTTTTTTCTACTGTGGAAATTGATGGGTCTCAGCAACCAGCATTCTTCAAAATATCTTCTTTTGTGTTCAACAGAAGAAAGAAACTCATAAAGGTTTAAAAGCTCATGAGGGAGAGTAAATGATAAGGTAATTTTCGTTTTTTTGTGAGCTAAAGATCCCATCAAAAATAAATACGTGGAAGAAAAGATATATATATATACATATATATATATATACATATATATACATATATATATGTATATATATATATACATATATATACATATACATATATATATATATACATATATATATATATATATACATATACATATATATATATATACATATATATATATATATATATATATACATACATATATATATATATATACATATATATATATATATATATATATATATATACATATATATATGTATATATATATATATGTATATATATATATGTATATATATATATGTATATATGTATATATATATATATATATGTATATATGTATATATATATATATATATATATATATATATATATATATGTATATATATGTATATATATATATATATACGTATATATATATATATATATATATATATATATATATATATACATACACATATACATATACATATACATATACATATATACATATATACACAGGGTGTGAACTTTCTATGGATAATAGATAATGAAAGTAAAATCAGGTCTTAGATAATTTAGCCATTTCTGTGTAAATTGTTCCAGTTTCCAATTGAAGTTCTTTTAATTTCCAATTCATGTATTTATAGATGGAATATCTTCAGAAATCCATTTCTAGTTAATGGTCTTTTTTTAAGTCACAATTAATATACATTTTTGCAGTATACATCCTAAGTACAAGATTTAGGCCCAATCCCAATTCTACCCCTTAGCCTTTTCCCTTACCAATTCTCTTTAGCTTGAAGACGAAGGGCTAAGGGGAAGGGGTAAATACCCCTTTGAATGGAGATATTTCAGGACCACACTCAAAACCAAAGAGTAAGAAAATTTCTTAGAATACACCAGCCACAACGGCAGTATAGCTGCACCCGGAAGTCAGGAAATCCACAAATTTGTATTTTTTGTCATTATTATGATTTTTTTACAACAAACAAGCATATTTTTTAATATATGCATAACCGCGTTCGTGTTTTACTGTCATGTTTTTTAAAAATGCTAAAATAAAAACCGCTAAATTTTGCTATCTGTAATCCATAATAATTACTCCTGTATAGCTGTCCCACAACATGATGACACTCGATGACACTTGAATATCCTGACAGAAAACTAGTGGCTGGGAATGTGCTTTTTACAGTGTCTGCTATAATGTTAATGTTGTTTTTGGTGTGTTTACATGATGAATATGGCCACTGTGAAATGCACTGTACAATTTATTTACAGCTTATTGCCACGTTAGATCGTTATAATAACAGAATATATGCCTTCAGTGATCTCCTGAAGATAAATACCAAAAATAACAACTGGAATAACTACAGCAGTCGCCATCGTCTAATCTTATTTGAAGCAAGAGATCGCAATGACATATGAAGACTTTTGCAGGTGCTGTGGTGCTGTCCAATTTCTTAGGGGTAAATTTTAAAGCCCTTCCTTTTCACACTCTGAACAAAAATAGAATTGGGATTGGGCCTTAGTTTTCTAGGTGCTTTATCAAATTACTTCAAAACTGGACAATCCCAAAAAAGAATCTAATGCTTGATTACTCACACTACTCCATTTTGTTGCTGAATTATAAACATTTAAGGGCTGCTGGCTGTAAAAACTGGTTGTCGAGGAAAATGTTTTCAAATATAAATTAAATAATAATTATGACAGCAAGATAACTAAGGATGCATTACATATGTAAATGCAATATGCTCTGGCAAAATAAGGTAAATGTACTGTTTAGTGTCATTGAATAAATGCTGCTTTATTGAACTTATTTCAATGCTTGAAAAATTAAGACATAAAACATTTCTGTACAATGTACTGTTCGTTTCAGTATCATGTTCATTAAAGTTTATTATGAACTTTAATTCGTAATTAAGTGGAAGAGATGATCTGCAAGCATTCTGCGCTGCTTCTTGCACTAATGCAGTAATTTAACACCACTTTACAGAGCATTAAAATTTATTATTCGAGTTTCACTGTACAATTTATTTAGTGGGGTGACAAATTTAGCACTGTCGCCTCACAGCAAGAAGGTGGCTGGTTTGAGCTCCAGCTGGGTCAGTTGGCATGTTCTTCCCTTGTTGGCGTGGGTTTTCTCCGGGTGCTCCGGTTTCCACCACAGTACAAAGACATATGGTATAGGTGAATTGAATAAACTAAATTGGCCTTAGTGTATGTGTGTGAATAAGTGTGTTTGGATGTTTCCCAGTACTGGGTTGCAGCTGGAAGGGCATCCACTGTGTAAAACAAATGCTGGATAAGTTGGCGGTTCTTTTTCGCTGATCAATAAATAGACTAAGCTGAAGGAAAATGTATGAAGGAATGAATTTGTTAAGTACACTACAAATATTTAGTGACCAAGTCAAAATGCATCATTGTAGAAATGTGAAATAAAAATCAGTGTCTTTTAATGAATTTAGTCAATTTATTTCATCCAAATAGTATTAGCTGCCAAAATTAGCACATGCTTTGATGTATTAATCCTTTCAGTGCTCAGGATTGTTGGGATATTTGTCATAATTCACATTATTACTGCCGCATGTCACTCTTTTGGTTTGGTAAATAAACTTCTACCTTCTTTCTTGTTTGTTGTGATTAATACTTGACCCTGCCATATTTGACACTGATAATTATCTTTGACATTTCAGTTCCTTTTTAAATTTGTATAAGCCAGTTTTAAGTATTAATATTAAGGCGTTCATCTGCAGCGTTTCTAGTTGTGAAAGCGTGTCTAATCATTCCTGCCAGATCTCTATAAATATCGAGAGGTGAGAGGTCAGATCAGGCTGGTAGTTGTTTCACGCTGAACTCCCAACAATAAGGTTAAGTGGATTTAATCAAATGTCTGCATTAGTCAGGGGTTAGACTCAAGTCCACTGAATTGTCCCACAGTGACCCTGTTTAATAATACCAGCTGCTATTTTCTGTGGTCGGGATGTAGAAGTAGAGTGGATTGGTTTTGAAATAGAAGCCTCACAGTTATTGATTGTAAGAGGGAGAGTTTGCTGCTTTGTATCTGGGAAGCACTACCAGTTGGGAATTTTGCAGTAAGCTCGAATTTGGAGTTCTTTTATTTATTTTGCCTATATTTTTGTGAAACTGCCAAAACATACTTAAGCATACATTTGATTGCAGTTTATAGGTAAAATAAATGCTAAGGGGCAGTCTTTTGTTCCGTTCACACTAATGATTTATACTGCATAGTAGGGCTGAGCTGATAAACAATATGATATCGAATCGCGATTAAAATTTATGTCAATAACAATGATAAGCTCTGGATTTTTTTACTCCATACTGATCTAAGAGGCAATCACAAGGCAGAAATGTTCAACAATGGGAATCTAGAAGTGTTTTGATATTAGAGATGCACCGAATATACTATTTAATGGACCCTCTCATTGTTGTGGCTTCAGTCATTGTTAGGATACTCTTTTAAATCTGGAAGCATTAACAACTGATATCAAAATGTGTATTGCTTTTGTTCAATATGGAAAAGAATTAATCAAAATTGCATTTTTGCCATATCGCCCAGTCCTACCAAACAGGGACCAAATTATCTATGAATAAAGGTATTTTCATGCGTTTCAATGCTCAACACTAAAAACTGTGCTCAACACTTTGGCCCACCTTTCTATCTCCATTTGGACAACTTTTCTGGTATTGTCTCGGTGTTGTACTTGTGATGCGGTGTGTTTGGGGTTGAATCCGGTAAATCATGATTCCAGAAAAAAAAAAACTATTAATATCAAAGTAAAACTAAATGGCCATTGTGCACTTTTCTCTTACGTTCAATTTTGAAAACACTATTGGTTGGGTTTAGGTCAGTGGTTCACTGGTCTAGGTGATCTGACAAGCCCTGCCTTCTTGTGAACTAGCACAAGGAAGTGTATCTAAAATGTACAACAAAACCCTAAATCAGTGTTTCCCAACCCTGTTCCTGGAGGCACACCAACAGTACATATTTTGGATGTCTCCCTTTTCTGACCCATTAACTTCAGATGTTGGAGTCTCTTCTGATGTTATGATAAGTTGATTCAGGTGTGTTTGATTAGGGAGAGGTTGAAAATGTGTGCTGTTGGTGTGCCTTCGGGGACAGGGTTGGGAAACACTGCCCTAAATTACATATTACAGATTTGCAAATAACATAGTTGATTTGTTATCTGAAACGTGCCACCAAACGTATCCAGAGCAACGTATTTTACGTAAGGTGGAGGCATGTATTTCCATTGAAACTATAGGCTGTCAATAATAAAGATTCAGTTGATATCCACTCATTTCAGTAAGAATTTGTGCAGTTCAAATTTTGTGTTTAAATTCATCATGTGCATTTACAATCGCATTCTGATTATCAGAATGTTGCTTGTTCTGAAATTGTTGGTGTGTTGCTTTATGCAATGTTACATTATTGACAGTGGAACTTTTTTCCTTGCATGAGTTTGCCAGTATTTTGCTAATGTAGCAATGCTTTAGCTGTAATTGTACTAGATGTTCATTCGTTCGTTCGTTTGTTCATTCATTTATTCATTCATTCATTCATTCATTCATTCATTTTCTTTTTGGCTTAGTCCCTTTATTAATCCGGGGTCGCCACAGCAGAATGAACCGCCAACTTATCCAGCATATGTTTTATGCAGCGGATGCCCTTTCAGCCGCAACCAAGTACTGGGGTCTGAGAAACACCCATACGCTCTTGCATTCATACACTACAGGCAATTTAGCTTATTTAGTTCACCTGTAGCGCATGTCTTTGGACTGTGGGGGAAACAGGAGCACCCGGAGGACATTCACGCGAACATGGGGAGAACATGCAAACTCCACAGAAATGCCAACTGACCCAGCCGGGGCTCGAACCAGCGACCTGCTTGCTGTGAGGCAATCGTGCTAGCCACCGTGACACCCTGTACCAGATGTGTGCTCATTAAATGTTTTTTTTTTTTTTTTTCCATCACTGGTCAATGGTATGGCAATCTTAGAATCTATACTGACCCATTAATGTGGATGCATGTTTGAGAAATAAAATATTAGTGTATTTGTTCCACAGAAAAGAAACTAAAAGTCCAAAAATGTATCATTGTCATTCAAATCTGCAAGTATAGTTATACTTAAATCTGCAATCTATATATCTAAAGTATGTAAAGTTCTTTATATGCAGCTGTTGAAGTGAAGTAAACAGAATTACTTTAAATTGTGTATATATTAAACCAAAAGCCAACATTTTGCATTCTGTAGCATATACTTTGGTATTTTAGCATGCAGCTTGGAACACACCTGTTTTTTTTCCATGTGTTTTGTATTTTGTTTGCACTTAAGTTTGTGATAAAAGTGTCAACACTGAACTGGCCATTGTTTCAGTCATAAAATAAATGATGAAAAGGAACAGGAACAACAACAAACTACTGAAGACAGAACAACAACTGAATTTTAAATCACTACAAATACATATTGATCAATCATAACTTTTGGATAAAGAAAGCACAGGAACTGACAAGAATAAATCTTTGTAGTGAGCATATTCTAAATGCCAATACCTAATGGTAATCAAATAAAAATCATATACTTTGGGCTTCATTTTCCATAGTTTGGTTTTCATTTATCGTTTGCTTTTGGGTTTCTTTATTGACCATTTTCGGGGCTCCCATCCCTCCCCCTGATCAGATGATCCCTTCCCCTCTGCTGTCCCTCCCTCATCAGCACTCGTCTGTCCTATATCTGACTTCAGTCTGTGATTGACAAACAAAGAAGAGATTATTCCCCTTAGAGAGATATGGACGCAGAGGAACCAGAGAAAAGAACGTCTGATTGATTGAGAGAGATGCAGATAAAGCTTAACGGGGAAAAGCGATGGCTCCATGGCCGAGATGAGAGAGCTCATGCTGATATGATGGCTCAGATGAAACACATTGCGCCTCATGCATCATTAAGCACGTCAGATAGTGCACACATGCACTAATGCACACATGTGCACATGCTCATGGGGTGACCTAAAATACTGGAGCCCTTTCCTAAAGCCTTAATCTCTCTGATGTTTTGTGCCTTTGAGGTTTAGTAGCTGAATAAATATGTTCTCATTCAGAACCATTTAAAATATGGGATTTATATGATTTCCGTTTTGTTTCTGTAAAGAATTTTTAGCATTGGAGAAAAATGTTGTAGTAAATATTTTCACTCATAATTACACAAAGTCCACTATTTAAAAAAATAAGAATCGCTTACTCATTTCCATTTGGCTTTGTCCCTTATTTATCAGGGGTTACCACAGCAGAATGAACCGCCAACCAAAATAAGAAACATTTTTAGAAATTTTGAAGTACAGTAGAAAGACTAAAATGCAGTTTTCTTGTAAAAAAACGAATCCAGTAATCTTCACTTTAATAAATGCTTGGTTCCACACAACCTATTTATATTGGGACATGAAGGTATTATGTTAACTTCTTAGTTTAATGGAACTTAGTGGATTGAACATGAAAAAATTAGGTTGTCCCCAAAAAACGTTGATAAACAGTTGATTACAGTTTAGGTTGATAAACAGATTACAGTTTAAAAAAATCATGTTCCATTATAAAAACAAATAATGTTGATTACGTCAGTAAAAATTTAGACTCATTCGTTTTTAAGCATATTAAGCTTCTCCAAAACATTAAATGTCTCCATGTAGAATCACGATTTGCCTCATAAAGTGCGTCCAACTTTATATTAAGTGGCCATAATTGCTATGTACTTGCATTTTAAATGAATCATTTGGTACAATACACTTATTACAGAATGTACATAGGTGCTTTTACATTATACGTAAAAAATATCTGCATGTAATTACTTCTGTAATTAATTTCTGTAATTATATTGCTAATTATACTTTTGACCCACCACATTAAATCACCCTTAAACTGATAGCGCCAAACCTGTCCTGTCCCAACATAGGCTCATTCTGAAAACGTAGCCTTATATACATTTCTGCAGATCGCGAATTATGTAGCCAGAAGTACGTATGGCTGCATTTCGTCTTTAAAAAGAATGATACAGGGCGGTATGAGGTTGTTCCTTTTTCATGCTTGCCAGCTGACCACTTACCTTTGCATCAACGGCTTTCCCACTGTTACCAGTTTGTTTAGTAACTCGCCATGTACGTTGGTGCACTTGAGACGCAGAAAGGAGTTGACCATAATGTTGACCGGCGTTTGAATAGCGAAGATCGGTTTCAGAAAGCGGGTAAGACAAAAACAGAAACCAAAAATTAAAATAAACAAATAAATAACAGGGTGAGAATGTGGTAAAATCTGAAAACATGGTAAGAATCAGGTGAGGGCTTTTCTTTTTCTGGATTGCTTTTTAAAACTGTCGGTTGGATTTAGGGAAGTGGGTGCATGGGTCAATCTGTGCTTTTTTAAAACACTATTGGTTGGGTTTAGGAAAAGGAGGGGAGGGTAAGTCAGTCGATCGGTTATTCAGTCAGTCAGTCGACAGTGGGCGAGAACAGCAGGCGTGAATGGCACTCGCAAGAGAAATTTGAGATCTGAAAAGGCGTACACGGTGGCCTCTGGTGGATTCGCAAAAATTAAAACAGCAAAAAATGTAGCTCCTGGGACGTATTTCGCGATCTCCAGAAATGTATATAGCGGTGCGTTTTCAGAATGAGCCTGGGTTGACCTGTCCCCAACCCTTAACCATATCCCACCTCAAAAGGACCAGAAGTGTTGCGCAAAACAATATAAACTTTTTTTAATGGAAGTGCATGATAGTAAAGATCCAAAAGTGCTTAAGTTGACTGTTCTCTACTCAGGATTATAAAATATCAAGATTAAATCTATGCAGTATTGCTTCACATATGAATGTATTTGTATTTTTAGGCTGCCTTGATGATGTTTACTGAAAAAAAACAAACAAACAAAGAACACCATTATCTGAATGTTTTTGACTGTCCCATTTTTTCCTGTCTCTGTGTTTTTGTCCTGAGTTAAAGACTCATACACTATAAAAAATGCTGGGTTCCACACATTCAATTTGTGTTGGGACAACATGACGGAATTAAGTAATCTCATTAGTGTACAAATTTAAGTGGCTTGAACAAAAACAATTAAGTTGTCGCAAAAAACCCTCAAGAATGATGTTGTTTCAGCCCATTTTCAATAAGTAGTTTTAACAAACATCAAACGTCATATTTTAAGTGTAAAACAATATGTTCTTCCTCTCTGCATTCTTTCTTTTTCCCTCTTTCGCCCTCACATCAATTCTACACCCCCCCCCCCTCTTTTCCCGTGGCACCGCCCCCTCTGTGCCTTGGAGGTGTTGCCATAGCAACAGAATCAGATTTTGAACATTGGAGCTGCAAGATGAATAATGCACTGCAGGTCTCTTTGCCAGTGTGTGCGTATGTGTGGGCTCTGCGTATGTGTGTGCCACAGCCGCATAGTGTTGTTATTCAGGATCTCTTATCTAACACTGCCAGATTCTCATAAAGATGCGTCTGTTTCGGTCTTTTTGTATTCATGTCCACTGTTTAATTGCTGCAAAATATCGCAAGTATTTTGTCTTGGTTTGTCTTCCTAATTGACCCATCAAGCCAGAATCGATTCTGTTTAAAGCAGCCAGGACTCATAAAAAGTAATGGCTCATTTTCCACAGCAATTGCATTTACCTGAGTTGATCTTGTTAAGAGTAAATGTCAGAGACTGTTTGTCCTGACTCTTCACATTTATTTTTGAAAGTGACCTATTTATGTCCGAGTTTACTCCATCTCTGAATGAATCCATAGAGACGTGCAGATTTAATCAGATTCTATAGCACACATCATAAAACTCTACACTGAAATTAATCCACTACTTTATATTGCACTTGTTACTTCAGTGAACTTACCTTTGGAGGTTTTAAATGCCTTTTAAAATAATTTGTTGTAAGTTAAGTGTGATAATTTTGGATTTATATTGTGCACTCTAGCATCCCAGAGTGCCCCTATTATGATTTTTGGAAATTATCTTTCATGTAACATAAGCTGTAAATATATAAAATGTCTGCAGAGTTTAAAAGGTTGTCTACCGAAAGAAAGAACCAATTCTGAACTGCCTAAAAGCAGTTTTGGTCTTCTTGTTGAAAACCATGTAGGAGTGTAACAGATTTGCACAATGCTAGCCAATTATAAAGTGGTATGGTACGGTACGACGTGGTATGGGTACCTTTTTTGTACGACAAAGTTTCAGTCGACGTCATTCTCGTTACTTTTGTATAAATGTTCATTACTAGTCTTTCTATGAAAATGATTTGATTATAACTGCAGAATAATGATAGTGCAACATCTGCGCTTTATATAAAACAAATTAATGCAACATATATGAACACACACAGCCCCTTACAGTCTCTGATATGTTACCAGTAACAGAAAAACTACACACAGCATACATTTAGTCCTTATTTAAGTTAAAAAACAACATGCAACATATAGCCTACAGTCAGTGCAAACCTCTCGTATGTGTCTTTAATCTTCACCAGCACATGTGACCTCTGTAAGAGAGTAATTCCGTCATTCAGAGTTCATAATAGTCCAAAATGTGATGATAATAGTTAAACATGGCAGTTTGTTCATCTTTTAGGTTGCTGAAAGCATCATTTGCTCCTTTGTTTTTTCACTCCTCACTTTCACATTTGTCCATTTCTGAAAGGATCGAGTGTCAGAAGCACTTCAATATTCACGCGCACGTTATTATCATCAGCTCAAGCAGTTCCGTGTTTCAAATATAGAAGCGTGTCGAGCGATCGCAAGCTCTGTGGAGAAAGTGAAACCGCTCGTGCTTTAGACGGCCTTGTAAGCAACAACAGGACAACAGGTTTATCTTCTTGGCTTGGTGGCGACGACAATGTTTGTTTGAGCTTGGGTCAACCACGGCTTGTTGTTATATGTATATATTATAGCGACGCAATGTCTCTGCTGTGTATTTAAAAATGGCTTCATTCTCCTGGCTTGTACACTCGCTAGTGACATTGGTCTGTAAAACCAAAAGCGTTCAGCTGCGTGTCTAGCTTATTTATCCCTTATTTATCAATTATTTACTACTCCAGCATATGTTTTATGCAGCGGATGCCCTTCCAAGTGCAACCCATACACACTCACATTCACACACACACTCATACACTACGGCCAATTTAGTTTATTCAATTCACCTATAGTGCATGTTTTTGGACTATGGGGGAAACCGGAGCACCTGGAGGAAATCCACATGAACATGGGAGAAACTCCACATGCAAACTCCACTGACCCAGCCGGGACTCAAACAAGCAACCTTCTTGCTGTGTGTTAACCACTGAGCCACAATGCCGCCTTCAAAAATCTTTATAATAGAATAATATTGGTGCTTTACACCAACACTGAAGCACTTATGAATCATCATACATGATTAACTAGATTTGGTTGTTATTACGATTTATCTCCAAAACAACAGTAAGCATGTGCCCCACTCACATGATCTAACAGATAAACACACAAGCCAGGAATTGTGGTGTACGCTGTTAGAGTGAAGGTTTTTTGGTAAGAGTGGGAAAGCCTCTGTGAGACACGTGACACCTGACCTTAACAAAGAATGACAGCTTGACCTCTCTCTCGGTCTCACACACTCTTAAGCTTATAAGAGCTCTCCTGCCTAAATCCTCTTGTGTTGGAGTGACAGAGACAAAGAGTAACACATGCAGGAAAATGTGCATGTGGAATCAGATAAAAAGCTCATGCACACACGCTAAAACATGCCTAGGATTAAAGTACGTGGGGAAAAAACTGATACTTTTTTAAAAATAAATGTTATTTTGAACTTTCTATTTATCATAGTAAGTATTTGTAAGTATTTAAACTCTTGTGTTTAAATCATATGTACTTTTATGTGTGTACAAAATAACTTTATTTTGGCAAAAATGAGTTCTCTTGTGTGTTTAAGCTGATATATATATATTTTATTTTATTTTTATTTATTTATTTTTTTTCCAGATCTTTTTTATTAACATTTTGGTCTATAAAACATAAATTTCAAAAATATTTGAAAAACAGAGACAAATTATCTTTGCTCCAACAGAGCTCCCCACTGCACCATTTCTATACAATATATTATTGTACATCCATTTTAATCTGTTTTACATCATGTCATGAGATAAAAGTTCCATTATACGTTCACTCATCTATTGTACATATATACGCTCACAATGAGTCACAATAGGCTTAGCAAATGTAAAAAAAAAAGAAATAAAATAATTTAGATAGAAAATAGAATAAAATGGAGGGACGGAAAAAAAATGTGAGAAACAAATAAACAACGGTCAAACTGAAGATATTAAGTTTGTATCCATTTGCTCTATATACGTCAACACTTGCTGCCAAATAAGATATAATTTTTGACTGCAACCTTTGGTGGAGTACCGAATCTTCTCCATTGTAAGATGGTACATAAGATCCCTAATCCAATGATTAATAGTTGGAGGAAATTTGTCCTTCCATTTAAGCAGTATAAGACGTCTAGCAATTAATGTTGAAAAAGAAATGCTTTTGGTATTATTATCTAAACTGGGATCTGTAATTAAACCAAATATTCCTACAATAGGGCAAGGGTCAATCGATACATGCAAAACATTTGAAAAGAAATTAAATAATAATTGCCAGAACTTGGTAATTTTAGAACATGACCAAAACATGTGTGTGTGATTAGCTATCTCTATTTCACATTTATCACATAAGGGATTTATAGTTGGTGAAAATTTTGCTAATTTTGCTTTTGTCCAATGTAGGCGATGGACCACTTTAAACTGAATAATTGTATGTCCCAAACAAATTGAAGTTGAGTGAATCTTATTTATAATGTCTTGCCAAATTTACTCCGAGAGAATCAACTCAAGTTCATTTTCCCATTGTTGTTTCGACTTTGTTACTGAAGTTAGATTTTGTGAGGAAATAAAAGAGTAAATCACACATATATTACCTTTGAGAACTGGGTTGGTTTTCAAAACTGTGTCAAGTAATCTTTCTAAGCTGATTTTTTTTTGATTAAAATGAAGTATTTTAGATTGACACATGCAGGTTGGCAATTTTAGGTTTTAAGCCCAAATTCAAGTGTGTTTTTATGCCATCGTAAAATCAAAAAGAGTGATGTTGGATTAACCAAATGCTGATCTGCCAACTTTCCCATTTTAACATCTTCAATAGCTTTTTATGTATTCTTAGCCTTTCAGAATGTTTTATTACTGCCTGTATAAAAGAGTCTGCCACATTCATATGAGCTAATTCCCACTTTGATCGCTTTCCTGCAGTGCTGGCATTGCAGTCGGTTTCTATGGAAATGGCGAAACGTGCGATGGCGTGACACGGCTGACATATTCCTTGCGCCACGCTAACCAAACAGTGGCAGGCATCGACAAACTGGTGAGTCATTAATGTTTCTGTTTGTTCTAAGCTGTCAACATTTTGCTGTGTCCATGGGTCCAAAAGACACTTTGCTGTCCTTCTGTTCCAAGTCCTAAACACTTTACCACCCTTTCCAAGCACTTCACCACCACCACCGTGGTACAGCTCTAACTAATAGGGTTTCAAATGAGGTACTGAAGTACTGTTTGTTCCCAAATGTTCATTCCCTCAATGGAACACCTCATTGTTGTTACTAGAGAGTTCATCGCCCTTTGATGAACATTTTACCTTCCTCCAGTTCATCTCAGTGGCCATCACTACAACTCCCAGCATGCAGGATTGTTAAATGTTAATGCATTCATGAGGTTGAGAGTGTAATTGTTGTAATCGGCAGGCCAAGACTTCTTGTAGGAAGCAATTGTGTATCAAAATATACATTTGCAGATTTTTTTCATCTGTAAGAAAGCTTGAGAAATAATTGAGACCTACATTAAGTCCAAATGCATAATGCAAACGGTCAAATACACAACCTTTTTAAGTATATTCACAGAGGACATTTTCACATTGGTAAATGAACTTGTGACAACACTGAGTGATAGATCTTGTGTATAGTCTGTGTTGTCAGGGGGCCGCTAACAAGAGCAGGGTTTTGAAATGGCTTTTCCCATATAGAAATCTGATATATGGTCATTTATGAGTAATTTTTTTGGGGAAATTTTTCATTATATGTTGCATATAGGACATATTTTTTTGTGTATAAAATCCAATATGACCTTGCATGTTATGTATGTAATGTGCATATTGCCATATATCAGTTTTCTTCGGACTGTACTCGACCACTAAAAATGGTCATCTTCTCGTCTATTAATTTCTTCAGTTAGTCGCATTGTCAGTTTATTGCAGCCAGTATAACACTTACTTTTGCCTGGAATAGTGTTATCCGCAGCGACTTCATCCCTGACAGAAGCCATGGTTTTTGAAAGCTTCCTAGTCGCCCTGATTGAACACGAGATGGATCAGGAAAAGTCAGGAATAACACCCAAAAAGTTATGAAAATAAATGGAATCCTTCTTCCAACTATTACTGTACATATTGATCCAAGATATGACTGATAGGTCTTAATTTTTTAAGAACTTAATTTTGACCTTAAAATGGTTTTTAAAAATTCAATACTGCTTTTATTCTAGCTGAAATAAAACAAATAAGACTTACTCCAGAAGAAAAAATATTATCAGACATACTGTGAAAATTTCCTTGCTCTGTTAAACATCATTTGGGAAATATTTAAAAAAGGAAAAAAATAAAATAGAGCTAATAATTTTGACTTCAACTGTACGTCACAAACTAAATATCGCAGTCAGTTTTTGTCCAATATCGTGCAGCCCTAGTCTGAGCCCTGTGTAACCACAATACCACCAACTACCAGAGAAAGTCTAATGTGCAATGGAAGGTTTCACTTTCACGATCTGTCTTGTTTGTTTCCAAGCAAATTTTTCTGCAAATGTGAAAAATGTAGGGGCGCAAAATGTCTGATGCAAGGTGACATTAACAAGCAACATTTAGTCTTTTAAAATAAAAATAGTTTTAAATAGGGTTGTGTGATTAATAGAATTGCAATCGCAATTTGAAACACTGTGATTAGCTAATTGCAAGAGTCTGCGATATGAAATTTATATGTATTATATAATTTCCCCCACCCAGAGCAAGTGCGTGACTGCTGTCTGTGTGTGCCAGTCTTACTAGCCAATTGAGTGAGCACACTTTTGTTCTGCCCAATCAGAAGTGCGCAACCGAACTATGCGGAACGCCCACAATAAAAAACAAACAAACAGAAAAGCGCTAACAAGTGGGATGATGGCGTCTGCCGCTTCAGAAGCAATAATAAACGAATTCATATCAAAGAAAAACAGGACATCGGTAATATGGGAATATTTTGGTTTCAAAGTCACAGGCACCGAACAAAAACAGGTCATTTGTAAGAATTGTTGCCACACCATGAGAAAATACAACAACCTGCACCTAAAAAGGAACCACAGGCGGCTATATGAGGAGTGTCCTACTAAAAAGTTAACTGAAAGTATTGCTAGTGAAACTCAATCTAGTAGCGTGCAACAGCAAAGTACAATTTCAGAGTTGTTTGCAGCTGTTACACTGTATGAAAAAACATCACAAAGGCACCAGGAGATAACTAACGCTATACTGTAACTCACTATTGTTTGCTCTAGAAAAAAAAATTAGGGTTTAATTTCTTTATATTTATAAACAAATTTGAATAAATGTTTAAGTATCTTTTCAGTTTCTTTTTTAACTAACATTCACTGCATTTTACCAGTAAGAAGCAACGATACAGAATATTGAGCTGAAGCTTGACTACAAAATTAAATCGCAAATCGAAATCGCAATATCTGTTACAAAAATCACTATTAGAGATGTTCCCCAAATCGCACAGCCCTACTTTTAAATATATATGCTAACTGTAAAACTAATAATTGTATAATTGTTTATAGGCCATAAAGGTAGTGTAATTAATTAAATTATTTTATTTTTGTAATAAACTTATAAATAAATGCCCTTTTTTGTACATTGCAGGACGATTAATTGTAATCAAGCCCAAAGTACACCAGGATTCTTATATTGAATGTCTGTACTATTTCTGCCTGCTTATTCAGACTAGAATAAGTAGAAAAAAATATACAATGTTTAATGCTGGGATAAAACACTTTTTACTCATATTTTTGAAACCGCAATCAGCTGTGCAGGCAATGCTCCAGAAACCATTGACCTAGTCTTTCAGTAATGATAACATAAATGATATCTGCCAGTTTGATTGAGGCAGCAGAAAAATGGATCTGATGCATTGAGCCAATTGTGTGTGTTCCAGGTCTCAGAGAGTACAAGCAGTCTGAATGAAACCCTGATGGAGGGTTTGGTGCAACTGGAGACCGTGTACTCGAAGCAGACTGACTACCTGTCCATCGTCCAGAAACTGCAGGGTCAGCTGGACGAGCTCATCAATCTGATGCTGGGGGTGCCTTTCTGGAGCAGTGCCGATCTCTCTTTGGATCACCTGGCCTCCATCACTGAGCAGTATGACTGGTACAGGTAATTACCAAGTCAAGACATTATCACATTATATGAGCTGATATTCAGAAATTAGTATGACAATGTTCAAAGGTATCGCAAATTATGGATTGTGGACAGAGGCACACGCAATAGAGTTTCTCAGTAATACCTGTTCCTGCTTTGGGATGACTTTATAAAGATGATCATTTATATGTTGTGTGTGTTTTGTAGGTGGTTGGGTTATCTGGGCCTGCTGCTCTTTGATGTCATAATCTGCCTGCTTGTTTTGGTCGGTCTCATACGCAACTCTAGAAGCATCTTGATTGGGTGAGTGCAAAAATTATTACCTTGTATTAATTCATATTTTACACTATAGCATCCCCTGAAATGGTCTTTAAAGGTTTTTTTGTACCATAAAATTAAAATTTCTTTTTTTTGTCTGTTAGACACTTATTGATACAAAATATTGTTTAAAATAATTTGTTTTAAATTTACAAAACTTAATTGAAAATTAATTATGTGGAAATATTTAACGAAAAACTGAATAATCCAAATAATTATTCATTCATTCATTCATTCGTTTTCTTTTTGGCTTAGTCTCATTATTAATCTGGGGTCGCCACAGCGGAATGAACCGCCAACTTATCCAGCATATGTTTTACGCAACAGATGCCCTTCCAGCTGCAACCCATCTCTGGGAAACATCCATACACACTCATTCACATTCATACAATATGGACAATTTAGCCTACCCAATTCACCTATACCGCATGTCTTTGGACTGTGGGGGAAACCGGAGCGGAAACCCACGCGAACGCAGGGAGAACATGCAAACTCCACACAGAAACGCCAATTGACCCAGCTGAGGCTCGAACCAGCGATCTTCTTGCTGTGAGGCGACAGCACTACCTACTGCGGCACTGCGTCACCCTCCAAATATAATATAATATAATATAATATAATATAATATACCCTTTAAATATAAAAATAAATAATATGATTTTTTTTAAATATAGCAGATAATACCTATTCAAAATTGTAGTAACACTAATAATAAAATTATACAAATTGGAAATAAATAATATTTTTATTTATCAATAAATAGGTGTTATTGAATTTAGCAGGATGATTAGAAATGTTACAGAGAAGAACAAAAGGAGTTGAGAAATTATGTGGAATTAAACTAAACACATCAATATGATATGAGTAAATGCAACCTACTTTGACTCGCAACTAAAATACTGAATTGCATGGTAAAGGACTGAATGTTCACATGATCACATGATTTTAAGGTAAATCAAAAAGGGGCCTTCGTGTTTTCCTGGTGCATTGCAGGAGGTACCTCTGGTTAAAGTCCTCCACCTGACTGTACAGTTTTTTTGTTTTTTTTTTAGTTTATAAATTTCAGGCTTGACAATCGTTGTGTGAAAAAGCCTATTTTTAGCCTGTAACTATGCAAAATTGAGACCCATTCTCTGAAAGCTTTTAGAAACGGAGAGGGAAGAGAGAAGCATCACGAATCAGAGAGAGGAGAGATGGATTCAGGCAAAACACAATCTACTTAGTGTACGAGGGAGGGTGAAGATCTTCCCTTGATTCCCTCTGACTCACTTTCTCACTCCTGCTGCAATTAAACACCTCCTGTGTGTTTGTTTGTGTTTGTATTAGTGTTGGTGGGCGCATGTGTATCTTGAAGCACATTTGGTCAGTGGGAGGATGTCTGAATCCCCAGAGATGTTTACTAATTGGGTTACTCACCAGGAGCCTAAACAAGTTTTAAAAGAAACCAACCAGAAAAAAAAAAATCCATCAACAGTGCAGAAATTTTTAGGCTTTGGTGACAGGAGTAATAGCTAGGTGCACATCCGACTAGTTCCACTACTAAAAGATGACTCCAAAACAGCCTTAAATCTACAATTCTAAATCAGAAAAAGTTAGGACAGTATGGAAAACACTAATAAAAAAGAACCAAGTAGTGATTTCTAAATTTACTTTGACCTGTATTTCATTGCAAACAATACAACAAATATTATTTAATGCGTTCTTCATGATTTTTATATATATTTTTTCCAAAATAAACATATTCCAAGTTTGGTTCTTGCACACATTTCAAAAAATGTTGGAACAGTAAAGCTATTACCATTTTGTAATGCTGCTATTCCCTTTCACAACACTTAAAAGACGTTTAGGGACTGAAGACACCAAGTGAAGAAGCGTTTCAGATGTAATTTTGTCCCACGTTTTAAGGTGGGCTACAGTACGTGGTCTTCATTGTCGCATTTTGCGCATAAAAATGTGCCTCACGTTCTCTATTGGAGACAAGTCGGGACTGCAGACAGGCCAGTCAAGTAAAAACTCTAAATAACTACTTTCTTTTTTATTTGTGTTTTCCATACTGTCCCAACTTTTTCTAATTTAGGGGTTTTAGTACATCTACTGTTATACATGCAAATCATTAAACACTTTTTCATACTGATTTCAAAAGATTAAGTAATTGCTTTGTTTCTGTTGTTCAGTGTTTGTTTTCTAGGTGTGCTGACGCTGGTTATCAGCTGGGCTTCACTTGGGCTTGAGTTTTCTTTTGCTGTGGTGAGTAAATTTAACATCTTTAATTCTATTGACCTTCATGGTCATTTCTGTTTGTCTCTGAAAATCTAAAGAGAGTCACTAGAGCCAGATTATATTATTAGTGATAAAATTATATGTAATGAAATAAGTATGTACACCAGTTTGGAGTCAATAAAATTTGTATTTTAGACAGAAGTATCTTATACTCATCATTGGTGAGCTTATTTGTTTAATCAAAATACATTGCAATTTTTTTATTATCATGTTATTAGCAGTGCTGACAACTATAAGTGTTTATGTTTAAAGGCGACGTATTATGCAAAAATGACTTTATTAAGGTGTTTAAACACTATTGTGTGGAAACAGTGTGTGAATATAGCCAGTTTCTATTGGTAAACATGTATTAATCTTCATAAAAACAGTCTGCATACACACTTTAATTGACATTCTCTCCTTTGTACATGTCATCATAGGGAGAAAGTCCTGCCCATTAGTGATGGTTTCTCCCTCATTAACATAAATAACCTTGAGTGAGAAGCAACTCCCATTAGAGTTTTAGCACCATATCTACTAATGATAATTTCAAAAATAGGGCTGGGAGCACGATCTCATTTGAATTTTAAAGAGTTCTAAAAAAAATTTGTGTGGTATATTTAGCTGAAACTTCAGATACTTACTCTAGAAACATCAGAAACTAGTTTATATCTTGTAAAAAGGCGCATAATAGGTCCCCTTTAAGCAATATTTTATTCATTAATAGAAACTTGGGAAAATTGGGAAAATTCTTAACAAAATTGTTTATTTTTTTTTATCTGACCTTAGACGATTAAAAAGTAATGATTTATTGAAATGAGAATTATAGATGAATAGTACATGTGTGATGCTGGTCATTTAAACGTGCTTAAGCTACAGCTGCACGATTAATTGTTAAAAGATCACAAACACAATTTCACACTCATTTAGTCTAATAAACACTGATGACTACAGTAGTGATTAAATCCAATGGACTAAAATCCCCAATTGGAAAAGTTACTTGCTGCTTCAAGTGTAGATTTTATCAATTGCATTATTATGCCGATAATTTTGTTGTCTTTAGAATCATGTTTTTTTTTTTTTTTTATCCACTAATTGTGATTTCTCAGTTCATTCATAATCTTGAATATTTAACTCTGAACATTTAAATGTGTTTCTGTATTTTGCCAGTGTATAGTATTTGAGTTTTTGCTTTGTGTATCTGGGTGTTTCATGTGTTATTCTGTTCCTCAGGGTGCCAGTGATTTTTGTGTTTCTCCTGACTCTTACATCACCAAAGTGACACGTGAGAACGCCGTTATCAACCAAGGTATGTGCTCCCCAAGTCAGGTCTGTTTTATTTGTCTTCTGCACAGTTTAAACAACAGTCACTGGACATTGAATTGCTTCTGACAAGGCTCTGATCAAAAGAAAAAAAACATATAGATGATATAGAAAATGACAGACAGCTGATGGAATGTAATAGTACACAAAAACAACATTTCAGCAATGAAACAGAACATGCTGCATGTTGCTTTAAATGCATTTTAACATAATTCTATATTACCTGCACATAACTAAAATATAAAACTCTACAATTAACAGCAGAACCCAATCTATTATATTTAATTGCTGTGTATTTTTAGATATAATAATCACCACAAAAATATGTAAAATAAGATGTAAGTAAGTTATAATGATATTTAAATTTATACATTTATATTTCAGTAGAAAATTGTTTCTACTCCACTATAATAATTTACACAGTGACTTTCATCATTAGTTTTCAATCCATATTATAATTATTTTATCATTCAGTCCAACGTGTATATTGGATAATTAAATCATTAACTAGTTAAGTAAACTATAATAAATGTTTAGAGTTCATTTCTTTAGTGAACTAACAAGCTGTAGACTCTGAATGACTTATCTGAGGTATATGTTATGCTTTTATGTAATGTATGTATGTACATTGTTTACAATCAATACCTTTTTTTGACATTTCTTATGACTGAGACATTGATTGAGCAATTGCGAGGTGTGCAATGTTCATTCATTCATGTTTTTTATGCTATATATAGACAAAGCAGCAATTATGGTTACATTTCTAGTAGAGCTATAAATCTGACATTGCCATATTTAGTTTCTCTATGATATATATTGAGAGATGAATACAATTTTACCAGATGACTGAAAAGCTCCATTTGGAAATAATTAATTCATTGGGATTGATGGGGATGATTTTGTAGGGGAGTGAATCATGCATAAAATTTAATAAACAATAGCAAGCCGTATTAAATACAATAGAGCAAACATAAAAGTGAAATAAACAGTGCTTTATGGTTTTCTGGTTAGTCAAACAGGTACATAAATTAAATAATCAAATCTGAATAATCGATTTTGGACTTTAAAAATGTATATTGATTCATTAAAATAAAGATAAACAACTACAACAGATACTGTATGTGTGCCAAATGCCAATACATACTGTACTGTATGTGATATGATGAGAGATCAGACTGAAGAAAGTACTAAATCTTATGCATTGAATTAGCAGCACATATCGTTGCATATCAAGTTTTGAACTCAATACTCCCCTCAGAAACGGTGTACGTTCACAGACGCTTTCATTCATTCATTGAAACGTCCTGCAGCATTGCTATGCAGAGGAGGCTTTCTTAAAGGGTGTTTCTGCACAAAGCAGGTTTTGTATCCTGCTCTCAGACCTTGGCTTTCCTGGACAGACATGAATGTCATTGCTAATTAGTTCCCACAGGGGATGCGATTCATGACCCTCTCAGCCTCTACTTAACACATTCTCAATCAGCACTTATTCACATTTGCATAGACACTGCTGAACACACTCAGTTTCTCTTTTGAAGGTAAGAGAATTGCAGGTGTGTCTGGAAATAATGTCACCTCTGTGTATTTACTTCCCTTTGCCTATTCATTTTTGTGTAGCTAAAAAAATACACTACCTCTCCAAAGCATTTGTTTTTTTTTTTTTAAAGAAGTTAATAATTTTATTTATCAAGGATTCTTTAAATTTATTTCATTTATCTAGATTAAAAGTATCACAGTTTTCAAAATAATATTATTCCACAAATGGATGATTAATTTACGTCCCTAATTCATAAGAGCACCACCAAATCAGCATATAAATATATAACTTAAAGCAAGATTATCAACCCTTGTGAAATGTACACATTTTTGAGCAAAATTCATTTCATTTTCATCCACTTTTCCTGGGCCGGGACAGCTGTCTTAGGAGAGAACCCAAGACTTCCCTCTCCCCAGACACTTCCTCTAGCTCCTCCGGGGGGATCCCGAGGTGTCCCGAGCATAGTCCCTCCATCGTGTCCTGGGTCTTCCCCGAGGCCTCCTCCCGGTGGGACATTCCTGGAACAACTCCCTAGATAGGCGTCCAGGAGGCATCCAAAACAGATGCCCGAGCCACCTCAACTGACTTCTCTCGATGTGGAGGAGCCGCGGCTCTACTCCGAGCTCCTCCCGGTTGACAGAGCTCCTCACCCTATCTATTGATCTTATTCTTCAATGCGGAAGTGCACTCGTTTTTTCGATTGTTTTAGAACTTCCGATTCAATCGCCTATGGGAGAAATGGCTAGGAATAATAAATAGCAGAAAACGGTCAAACTACTTGCTCTACAAACAAGTGTTTGCCTGACTATACAGACAAAATAGAATAATTTAATAAGAAATTATCAGTTTGCAACATCAAGCAGCAGAACAAGCTGTTTTTAACATCTGAAAATGAATGGAAGTGAATGAGACTGGAAGTCTTGAGCCAAAAAGATTCAAATGGCTGTGCCCACTCATACGCAGAGAATAAGGTGAATAAGGGTGCGCCCTGCCACCCTGCGAAGGAAACTCAGTTCAGCCGCTTATATCGGAGATCTTGCTCTCTCGGTCATGACCCAAAGCTCATGACCATAGGTGAGAGTAGGAACGTAGATTGACTGGTAAGTCGAGAGCTTTGCCTTTGGGCTCAGCTCCTTCTTTACCACAACGCAGTACTGCTGCCGCAGCACCAATCCGCTGGTCAATCTCATGTTCCATTCTTCCCTCACTTGTGAACAAAACCCTAAGATACTTGAACTCCTCCATCGGAGGTAAGGTGTTTCCTCCAATCTGCAGATGGCAAACCACCTTTTTCCAGTGGAGCACCATGGCCTCGGACTTGGAGGTGCTGATTCTCATCCCAGCCGCGTCACACTCGGCAGCAAACGACCTCAGTGCATGTTGAATATAATACATAGCTTTAATAACTATTTTCTAAAAACTAATTTCTTTTGTCATAATGACAGTACAGAATATTTTACTAGTTATTTTGCACGATACTAGTATTCAGCTTAAAATGCAATGTGAAGGCTTAACTAGGTTAACAATTCAGCCACAGCCATGTCATCCTGCAGCCCAAGACCGGATACTCACTGAAGCTAAGCAGGGCTGAGTCTGGTCTGTACTTGGATGGGAGACCACATGGGAACACTACTAGGTTGGAAGTGGTGTTAGTGAGGTCAGCAGGGGGCACTCAACCTGCGGTCTGTGAGTCCTAGTGCCCCAGTATAGTGAAGGAGACACTATACTATCAGTGAACAACATCTTTCAGATGAGACGTTAAACTGAGGTACTGGCTCTCTGTGGTCATAAAAAAATCCTATGGCACTTCAACTCCAGTGTCCAGGTCAAATTCCTTCCATCGGCCCTTACCGATCATGACCTCCCATTCACTCTATGGCCATACATAAATGCACTATATAAATACACGTTACATTACATTACAACTAGCCAAGTTTAGTTAATTTGGCAAATCATTGGACAGCTGTGGTTTGTTCTGTAGCCAAAACAATATACAATTTCACAGGAGAACAAAAATGGTGCCTCCCACGGTATTTATAACCGAACAAAGATACTAAATATATACAATCAAGCCCAAAATTATCCATACCCCTAGCAAATTCACTGTCACTTTTTGTTTAAAAAGTAAATAAAAGCTGAGGATTTATTTTCTCCACATTGATGCCTCTTGTGCACCATCTTATTTTCTTTTGGGAGAAGTCTGAGTCATTTCCAGAATTTGCCAGGGGTATGAACATTTTCGGACATGACTGTATGTAATAAAAATTACTATTAAAAAATTGCTATTATTTTGGCCAGTACGTGTTTTTTTTCGGGTTCGTTTTATCCATCTGCTCCTACTATGATTGAGGTTAATTAATCATTAAACCTCTGCCTGAGGTCGTTTCACTAATGCTCATCTCATTCCCTCTTCCCTCTCTCTTTCTAGCACGTGAACACACAGTAACAGAGTTCAGATTGATCTAGAGCTTTCGCTGTCTTCTCTCTCACTTACACTCATACACTTGCACATAAACACAAAATAGAAACTTAATATCTTAACAAATTATGCTAGTTGGCATTGTCAGTAATCTCAGCCAGATGGCTTAGTAAATAATGAACTAGCAGGTCACAGTGACTCAAGGGAGGCAGATGCATGCGAGGCTGCCAACTGATTTACTGCTGAGTTTTGTTTGTTTGCATCAGCTGTTTTGTTTTGTTGAATTATTTTAATTATAAATGTATATAATTAAGAGTTATTGCTGTGTTGAAGAGAAGACGACGAGGAGGTTACGTGATTACGTCATTACGTGATTATGAGTAAAACATTGTAAAATATGTGCTTATCTTTAATGATAGATATCCTGCAGTATTATTTGAAGTGCAGCATGGGACAGACCAACCCATTTCAGCAGGTACTTAATTACTCTGTTCTCTGTCTCATTCTCCCTCTCCAGTTCTCTTTCATGAATTATACATTATTCGTCTGATTTGCAGAAACTCTCTGGGAGCCACAAAGCCCTCGTGGAGATGCAGGACGATGTTTCTGAGCTCCTGCGTTCAGCTATCAGAGATTTCCCCAAGACAAAGGTGTGAGATTGCGGATGTTTTTCAGAGTGAGCTTGAGGATGGCTGTCCTCGATATGCGGAGGTTTATATGTTCTTGTTTTTTTGTTTCTCTAGAGTAACCTTGAGGAGATGCAGGGGGTGTTAAACTCCACTGAAGTCTCCCTCCACCATCTCACTGCCCTGGTTGACTGTCGGAGCCTGCACATGGTACATGCCTTTTGTGTAAAGTGTTTTCTAAGTGACAAAATGAAAATAGAAAAAAATGTTGCTGGTTCACCTTACCCCATCACTTTAGTATCAATGTGTTTTTTTTTTAAAACATGGTATTAAGACATGTTTTGGTCTCTTGGATCATAAGTAGATTTAGGATCATTTTTTGTGGATATCTGAATGGACTTGACCACTTTTTTGACAAGACCATGTTTACATTTATTTCACATTTTCTGCTAAACATGCACAATGTTTTAATGCCATGTGCAATACAGGTCTTAGAATAACTTTTCTTAGAGCGCAACTGTTTGTGGTTTGCTGTTGCTAAGCATTTAATTTGGAGAAGTATGGTATTTGACTTTAAGATATTCCAGGTCTGGAAAAGAATGGAAAAAATAAATTAAAGTAAATATATTTGAGTATATATACAGTTGAATACAAGATTATTAGCCCTCATGTGATTTTATTTTTTCCTTTTTAGAGCAAGTAATTTTTCACAGTGTTTCCTATACTAATTTTTGTTCTGGAGAAAGTCTTAATCATTTTAAGGTTTATATTATTGGCCCCCTTAAGCAATATTTTAATCCCATAGATTTGCCTAATTACCCTAACTTGCCTAATAACCTAGTTAAGCCTTCAAATGTCACTTTAAGCTGAATACTAGTATCTTTAAAAATATCTAATAAAATATTATTTACTGTCATTATGGCGAAGATAAAATAAATCAGTTATTAGAAATGAGTTATTAAAACTATTATGTTTAGAAATGTGTTTCTGTTAAACAGAAATTGGGGAATTGATTTTGAGTATCTACCTTATTTGCTTTTGAGTATCTACCGAAACCTGATCCGATACTTCTATAATACATAAAAAAAGAATAAAGAAGAGCGGAGAAACAGATCCATTCACCTTATTGTAATATTCGACAACTCTCTTAAACAGAACACTTCTGTGAGGCAGCTTGAACAATCAAGTAATAAATAACATCAATTTTTCACACAGTAAATATAAAAAAATCTAATATAAAATAGCACCTTAACTTAAAACACCCGCAGGCAATGCCAAGTTTACATATCTCACAGTTTGCTTTGGCAATGTTGTCGTCATCAACTTTATAATACCGTATAATACCTCCAGAATGCAGACATAATCGTGCTTTTCTGCGTCAAGCTGCTTCCGTGTTATTCTTTGCTGGCATTTAACCAATAGCATCTCTGCAACAAAGTGATGTTTCTGTTTGTGAGTCAAGAAAGGGGTCTAACTCTGTGCCATCGCATAAATATAAAGGTGTTAAAAACGTTATTTATATATATATATATATATATATATATATATATATATATATATATATATATATATATATATATATATATATATTATTATTTTTTAACATATATATGTATATATATATATTTTTTTTATTTATTTATTATATATATATATATATATATATATATATATATAGAGGGATTTATATATATATATATATATATATATATATATATATATATATATATATATATATATATATATATATATATATATATATAGAGGGATTTATATATATATATATATATATATATATATATATATATATATATATATATATATATATATATATATATATATTCGAGTGCTGATCAGGAGGTAATGTCCGATTCTAATCGAGTCTGAAACCATGTGATCGGGCTCGATTTCCGATCAAGTGAACAGATCTGTATGTTTAATGACATAAATGCATGCCTAGGGGTCATAATATATATTCAAAATAAAAAACAAACCCCTGGTACATAAACGTGACTAAAGTTCAAGGAAATCCTATATATTACTTACCATGATTGTGTTAGTCCTTCCAGTGCAATTAAAAATATGTCACTTGTTAGTGTGTCCAGACCTCTAAAGCTGTATCTCTGTTTCTGTCTCACAGGACTATGTGCAGGCTCTGACCGGACTGTGTTACGATGGAGTCGAGGGTCTCATTTATCTGGTCCTGTTCTCATTCGTCACCGCGCTAATGTTTAGCTCCATCGTTTGCAGTGTGCCACACACCTGGCAGAGCAAGAGGTGAGAGGGAAGATGTGCCAAAAATGATATTAGGGGTGGCCGGAGAAGGGAAAAACGGCTTTTGTAACACAGGTCAACTTGATAGACAGAGAATTGTCCGCCAGTCATGTGTGTTTAATGCTATTATTTTCACATCTGCTCCTTCTGTTTTCACATATTAATCATCTTTCTCATGACTGTGTGTAGCTTCTGTTGTCTTGTCATCCATCCCTCTTCGTGTCATAGATTTGGAAAACCCACTGCCCTGTAGTACCATATGTGTGAGAGACACACTCGCTGTGTAGCGCTTAATGGGTAACCTAAATATTGCTTGCTTATAGGAGAAAAACTGTAGTGCATTTGGAAAAAGGAGTATGATGGAGGTTTGTCATTTGACTCGTGGTATAGCACTAGTGCATGTGTTTCTATGCAAAAGGAAAGAACAAAGAGTCCTCTTTCTAAATTCGGTGCAAAGGCAGACTGCTGTATTTTGCTGGAAGATGCTGCCTCCCTTTGGACTTTTTTGAAACTGCAAGCAAGGCTGATGTGCTTTATGTTGAAGAGTATCATCATCATTGAAACATGCTGGTGATGTGGTTGATGAATGGTTTGGAAAAGAGTTACACGTTTAAAAAAAGGGTATTTTGAGCATAAGTGGCATCCAAATCTACACCTTCACAGATCCACTTTTTCTTTTTTATTTCTTTATTTATACCCCTTCTTTACGTTTCAAATCTGATTCATGGTGGTTGTTTCTTGATTTAATGCATGACTTCAGACGTTCAATGGTTACTGAGGACAAGCCATTGGACATGCAGTTGGACATCAATAGTAGTTTTATTTAGATTTATTTATTTAAGTTCTGTTGAATTGCATTATTTTGGCTATATTCCTTTATAACTAAAATATTCTTTAGACTTATCACTTTATATATTTGTGGCCCTGGACCACAAAACCAGTGTTATGTTGCACAGATATCTTTGTTGGAATATTTAAAGTTATAAAATGTTCTTATATGCTAAAATTCATAAAGATATTTGGTAAAGATCATATCATGCTTCATGAAGGTATTTTGTACATTTCCTACCATAAATATATCAAAACTAAATTTTCAAAGGTGATTTAAATGAGATTTTCTCAATATTTAGATATTTTTATAGTTGTGTCTCAGGCAATTCAATCATATTCAATCATTGCCCTATCCTAACAAACCACGCATCATTGGAAAGCTTATATATTCAGCTTTCAGATAATGTATGAATCACAATTTCAAAAAGATTTACCCTTATGACTGGGGTTTTGTGGTCCTGGGTAACATATATTGATGTATTGTTAGTGTTTTATGTAATATACACAACTTAAAGAAGAAAGAAAAATGATTGGCAATTAGACTATTTGCTGATCCAGTATATTGAATAAGCATTTAAATTAATTTATATTGAAAGTGGCTTTTTAATCAAGAGTTTTAAATGTAATTAATTCTAATATGAATATAATATAAATGTATCATAATGCACACTACTTATCCAAGTTTTGGGGGCAAGAATTGTTTAAAAGTTTTATATATATATACATACACACACACACACACACACACACACACAAACACAGTTGAAGTCAGAATTATTAGCCCCCCCTTTTAATTTTTTTTTCTTTTTTAAACATTTCCAAAAAAATTTTAACAGAGCAAGGAAATTTCCACAGTGTGTCTGATAATATTTTTCTTCTGGAGAAAGTCTTATTTGTTTTATTTCAGCTAGAATAAAAGCATTTTAAAATTTTTTAAAAACCATTTTAAGGTCTAAATTATTAGCCCCTTTAAGCTATATATTTTTTCAATTGTCTACAGAACAAACCAGCATTATACAATAACTTGCCTAATTACCCTATCTTGCCTATAACCTAATTACCCTAGTTAGTACCCTATTAGCCTTAAAATGTCACTTTAAGTTGTATAGAAGTGTCTTGAAAAATATCTAGTAAATATTATTTACTGTCATCATGGCAAAGATAAAATAAATCAGTTATTAGAAACGAGTTATTAAAACTATTATGTTAAGAAATGTCCTGAGAAAATCTTCTCTTCATTAAACAGAAGTTGGGGGAAAAAATAAACAGGGGCTAATAATTCAGGTGGGCTAATAATTCTGACTTCAACTATATATATGTATGTATGTATATATATATATATATATACATGTGTGTATATATATAAACTATTTACATCCCCATTCCTTATCAAGGCTGCATTTTTTTCTCTTTTTTTTTTTTTTAATAGAAAACAGTAATACTGTGAAATAACTATTTAAAAGATGTTTCTCAGATTAATATTTTGAAATTGTGAAATATTTTTACATATAAATATGTATTTATTAATCACCATCATTGACAATTATCATGCAGTATGTCAGTATGTCTTCAAAAACATACTTGGTTGGCTAAAAGGGTTTGATTTGTTCTACTCAGTGTAAGCGTGAAGTTGGATATGATTTGATCGGAAAGCATGCAGTGATTTTAGGTCAGGGGTTTTCATTCTTCTAGATTCCACATATTTCATAAATTTCTGAATATGATCATCATATATAGGACCCCATTCTAGAATATGTAGTTTCTTGTATGATTAACATTATTTAGGAAATATTTAGTTCAATTGTTTTCTACTCATAGTATCATATTCAATTCATTCTAATTTGTATTTCTTATGTTTTAATCAGATTTTTTAAAATCAAAAATCTTTTACATCTACATTACTTATTACGTTTATATTGATTATATTCTTGCATCAATAGCTATTATTTTGTTTACATAAAAATGTTAGTTTTTTTTAATTATATAAATAAAATATTTGATATAAAAATATTTTTATATTAATAAATCATTCATTCATTAGTATTTTTGTTTTATTTATTTATTTATTTATTTGTTTTCCTCCTTATTATTTTTCTCCCAAAATATTTCCATTGACCCCCACAAACCCAACTCTTGTGTCCCCATACCCCAGTTTGAAAACCCTTGCTCAGGATTGAGTAAGATATACAACTCCAAATCAGAAAATGTTGGGACAGTATGGAAAATGCAAATAAAAAAAGAAAGTAGTGATTTCCAAATTTAATTTGACTTGTATTTCATTGCTGACAATATGAACACAAACTATTTATGTTTTGTCTGATCAACGTCATTTCATTTGTAAATAGTCATCCTTTCCTGTCATTCAGACCTGCAACATACCAAAAAAAGTTGGGACAGGAGCAGTTTAGGGCTGGTAATCAGGTAAATTGGTTAAATAATGATGTCATTTGAAACGGGTGATGTCAACAGGTGATTGTAATTATGTGTCAGTACAAAAGCAGCATCCAGGAAGGGTCCTTTAGGAGCAAAGATGGGCAGAGGATCACCAGTTTGCCAACAAATACGTAATAAAATTATTGAAATATTTAAAAACAATGGTCCTCAAAGAAAGATAGGAAGACATTTGGATATTTCACCTTCAACAGTGCTTAACATAATTAAAAGATTCAAGGAATCTGGAGGAATTTCAGTGCATGAAGTACAAGGGTGCAAGCCTAAGCTGAGCAACCGTGATCTCTGAACCCTGAGGCGGCACTACATCAAGACTCTTTATTCATCTATAAGTGATAATATCACAATGGCTCAGGACTACTTTGGCAAAGCTTTGTCAAGTACCACAATATGTAGTTGCATCCACAAATGCCAGTTAAAAACGTACTGTTTCAAAAGGAAGCCCTATGTTAACAGTGTCCAGAAGCGTCGTCGACCTTCTCTGAGCTCGGATGCATCTGAGATGAACCATCACACAGTGGAAACGTGTACTGTGGTCAGATTAACAAGTATTTTAGGTATTATTTAGGAGAAATGGCCACTGTGTGCTCCAGACCAAAGAAGAAAAGGATCATCCAGACTGTTACCAGCAACAAAATCCAAAAGCCAGGATCTGTAATGGTATAGGGTTGTGTCAGTGCCCTTGGCAAAGGTAACTTGCACTTCTGTGATGGCACCATTATTTTGAAAAGTACACAGAGATTTTGAAGCACAGTATGCTGCCTTCTTTTCCAGGGAATGCCCATGCATATTTTCAACAAGACAAGGCAAAACCACATTCTGTACACGTTACAGGTACTAGGTACTTGACTGGCCTGTCTGCAGTCCTGATCTGTCTCCAATAGAGAATGTGTGGCATTTTAAAGCTCAAAATGCGACCCCGTACTGTTGCCCACCTTAAGACATTTGCAGGAAGAATGAGACAAAATACACCAGAAACACTTCATAACTTGGTGTCTTCAGTCCCTAAACGCCTTTTAAGTAGTGGCAACATTACAAAGTGGTAAATGCTTTACTGTTCCAACTTTTTGAAATCTGTTGCAAGAACTAAAATTGGTATTCGTATTTATTTTGAACAAACAAAAAAAAAATTATGAATTATCATGAGGAAGACATTTAATAATGTTTGTTGTATTGTCTGCAATGAAACAAGTCAATATAAATTTTGAAATAACTACTTTCTGTTTTTATTTGCGTTTTCCATACTGTCCCCATTTTTGCTGATTTGGGGTTATAATTTTACTACTAAATTGGATATATATTTACCTCACAGATCTGAAAAATTCACTCTCAAATGAACTTTCCCCTTTGCCATGTAAACAGAAAATGGAGAAAACAAATGCATGAATCATGTAATCTTGGCAGTTCCCATCAACATGCTGTAGAGTCTAATTAGGAATGGCGTGAAGGAGAAGCCCTTCTGCGCTCCCCTCTGACCCAGGGGCACGTGTTTGACCTGTGCTCATTTGTCTGAAGGTCTGAGGAGGAGGATGGTGATGAGACTTCGGCCACTCTCGGCTCGCGAGCGCCGCATGATAACCTGTACCGCGTGCACATGCCTAGCCTGTACAGCTGTGGCAGCAGCACCTACGGCAGTGAGGCTAGTCTCCCCGCTGCGGCACACACTGTCAGCAACGCACCAGTCACTGAGTACATGTGAGTGTAGCCACGCTAACCTCATCCTAATGCATGGGCTGGATCTGAATGACCGTGCCGCTGTTACGGCTCCTGTAGCATAGGCTCGCTAGCATAGATTACTGCATGGGCTTTGCTGTATTTACAGTAGATTTAAGATCAGTTGTTAAAACTGCATGGGTTTTACTTCTAGAAGTTAGTCCAAGTGATGCACCGAAATGATTCTGAGCTGAAACCAAAAACTGACCGAAATATTAATACTGTATTAAAAAAAACACAACCTTATGGTTACTATCAGGCTTTTTAATTACTATTAAATGTCGACTAAGCAATATTTGAAAAACACTTTTGAACGCTGTGTCCCAAAACACACTAAACACACTCGTCCAAAAAGGGACAAGGCCTTGTTAGGTTTTGGGTGTGTTTCTTTTGGTGCTTTCAAATATTAACATTGTTTGCCAAAATTCACTTAGAGCACATTTAAGGATTTTTACCTGAACACCTAATGTTATATATATATATATATGAACACCTAATAATATATAAATTATAATTATAGTTTATTCTAGCTAACTAACAAGAACACTGAATTGCTTTCCTCATGTAAAAATGTAACATGATTGTTTATGAGCTGATTAACTGACATCTTTTGTGGTTGAAACACTCATTAAAGCAATAAAACCTCTTGTGGTTATTGAATGGCAGGACTTTTAAATATTGGTGAGTTTCAAAATGACAATATTTTAAATATTTATGACTTGTGCCTACTAGAAGCTCAATCTTGAGATTTAAGAGTCTATATCAGTGTCGATTCAAGTATTATCAGCCGACACATTTGACACAGTGAACTTTTTATCCATGTAGTGGCAAAAATGTTACGAAAAGTTCATTACACTTCACTGTCTTTCTCAGTATATTTTTAGCTTTTCAAAAACGTTTGTCCCAAAAATTGCTAAAATTTCGGTGCATCCTTAATTTTTAATAGATAAAACTATATTTATATATTATAAGTTCCTAATCGGCAAACATATTATGGCATGAAAAACTCTTAAGTAGATAATTCAGCTTATGTTATGCGTTATACTCAATCCAAACAATATCCATCCAGTGGATATGAATCAATATAGTGCATAGTGGTATCACTCAATGGCTTTGCGCATTACTCCTACCATGCAGTTCAAAGCTTTCTGTCAGATTTGTAAAGTTTAGAGCATCGCGGTGTGGACATCCCTCCCATGAAGAGGGAGTCAGAGTAACTGGTGTCTCGTTTGTGACGCAGGAGCCAGAATGCTAACTTTCAGACCCCTCGGTGCGAGAACACGCCACTCATTGGCAGAGAATCCCCCCCGCCGTCAGTAAGTGCACAAGCACATTTACACAAACACTCTACTACATGTCTGTAGATGTATGGTCACAGTTAAGCGCAGAATCACACATTGACTCACACATACATACAATTAGATGGCATGGATCTTCCTGCAACTCTGCCCCATTCTTGACACAAACTTGATTGGCCCAAAATTGTTTACAGGATGTTCACTGTGCATCTTAAAAGACTATTCACACCAAGAACAAAAATTATAACTACGTTTTTAAGACTTGTTCTGTTTTAAGATCATTTAAGATACCTATATATAGTTTAGAGAACTATAAAAATAACAATATTTCAGAAAAAAAAAAATCAAGATAAAGAAAGATACAACGCTGACAGCCAAACAGAATTCTTTAGAACTGAAATGGCTCACACATTTGAAACTGCAGACAAAATTGTCCCAAATCCTTTGGTCTCTTTTTCCTAAAATCATCTGTATTTTCTTTGGTGTTTTTACAAATATAAACTGACTGTTCATTCACTTTTGTTACTTTGAAACTGCAGCATGGGAGCTGAGAATAAACACAGAGTTATGGTTCAGTTGTCAAATATACTCAAATATTGTTATCGTTCTTGGTGTGAAACAGGCCTTTACTGATGGTTATATATGGTATTTGCAAGATTTGACAACTGTAAATCTTAGCTTTTAGGATGGATTTAGCATATAGATGATCATTGTAAACTCAAACACGCATATAAAGAGTCTCGAAGGTCATTTTGGCAGCCTGTATGCGACACTAACTACAAGTCGTTTCCGCCAAAAAAACAAGGTGCATCAGCCAAATTTCTGTCATCATTTGCTTTTCTTCTTCCTTGGAATGTGAAGTGAAAGGTTTTCTTTTCCATACAATCAATGTAAATGCCAATGGGAAGGACGCATGGTCCAAATATGACAAAAAAAGCTCTGTGAAAGACGTTTAAACAGGTCAAACCTGAATTAAAATAGTTTAAGCCATAGCGTACCTTGTAAAATCAATATTCAATACCACGGGGGAATTCATAACAAGTATGCTATTTTATTTCATGAATGCAAAGAGTTGCATGCAAATGCTTCTTAAAGCCAAAATGCATTAAAATCCTCCTCATACATCTGAGAGAACAAAGAGACTAAGTAGAATTGTACCGATGAATTGGCTACAGTGGAAAATGAGTACTGCAATGCTATCAAATATTCAGAATAGGTATGAATTGAATTGTTTGTAATCCGATAACAACATTATTAGATGTAAAAAGAGGGAAGGTTTTCTGTAATTGAGTATATTCTTCTTACAAAGCTATTTATAAGACTTTAACATAATTTAAGGTTTGTTTAGACTACTTTTAGGGCATTTTAAAGGCGCTTTTTGTCATTTTGATACCTAACAGTGTCCATTTCCATTCACATGCATTGTATGAAAAACTGCATGAACATTTTTTTTCTAAATTTCTCCTTTTGTGTTCTGTGGGAGACCGTTTTATGGTATCGAGGTTAAGGGCATTAGATTATGGGTAGACTATTCCTCAGAAATGGCATTCATGTTACTTTGGTCACTTATTTTAATTCAAGGCCCCCCTCACTGAGTAGAAGTGGGTTTGACAGAATCCTGGAGTTTGCATGATTGCATGAATAGTCAGAGATGAGACCAGATTATTCTTCTCATGCTTCATGCGTGGTGAATAAAGGAGCATGGAACTCTTTTTGAAAGGGGAGAGAAGCTCTTTTAATCAGACTTGGCATGTGAGGACATCTTTCATCCTCCCGTTAGTTTGAGTTCAGAAAACGAGAACACTTTGATCTCTTCTAAACGCCGCTTTCACTAAGTCTTTCTTTCTAGGTGATTGTTTTGATTTATTTTTTTGTTTATGGGCCCTGGACGTGACGCATGCGTATTCAAACTCCAGACTGGAGAGACCACCCAACAACCTGTTTCTCAATAACGTCATGTTCCAGGATGCTGCTTATCGATCCCTGTTTCTGTTAGAATTGAATCGCTGATATATGATGGAATAGTCTCTCCTTTTCTGGATTTTATGATATAAAATATGCATGAATTTTGTATCTTTCTAACCCACCTGAGAAACATCCCTCATGCATGTCTGTTTGTAAAATGTCTCACATTATAACCTCACCCTTAACATTCTCCCACATATAGCTGCATCTATATGTGTGTTTTATTTATCCACTGCTGTCTTTATTTCTGTTTCTCATGGTGTCACACTTGTTTTATTTTCATTTTTACATTAATTGCGCTCTTGTAATGGAACTTGCACTCAGAAGCTAGTCTCGAGGAGAAAAGTATCCTATCACATAATGATAATATGCATCATCACAGTAGCTCTTGGCTTTAAAAATATCATCAGGCTGTCCAAATGACTGTCAGTTTGTCTGTTTACGCATGCGAGTGATTTAGTGAGATCGACAGAATGAGGTTCATATTTATATGTGCTTCATGTTTGTAAGACGCTACAGCTATACTCTGTCCTAATGCTCAAATAGATGCTAACATTTCCTCACTTTGAATTTTTGGCCGTTTTGTATCGTACTCTTAAAAAAAAAAGTACACCCTTCAGAATGATTTGATGGTGTCTTCCCTCCCCTTGTTTTCCCAACCTGTTTTGCAGTACACCTCAAGCATGAGGGCCAAATATCTGGCAACCAGCCGCCCAGACCAACCCAGGCCAACAGAATCCCAGAACGGCCTGGAGCCCAACATGCGACCAGATCTAACCAGCCGCTCAGCTCCCAATAGCCGACCAAATTCAGCCATCCATCGGCCCCACTCCGCCATCCATTAACCACTCTCTAATGCGTAACCATTAGCCATCTACCTGTCAAGTCCACTAGTATGAAGTTTGTCTCCGGTAACAAAATCCACCCTACCATCCTTCTATCCGATTGGAATCAGTCGCCCGGACTCATGTGCTTTGGCTTTTTAAAGACTCCATTTTTGCCAAACCTTAATTCCAACTGCCATTTTTTACTCCCCAATGCATCACAGCAACAACACTGCCCTCTTCTGGAGGACTCCTCTCTCAGTCGTGTGCACAGTAACTCCCATACTACCCTAAAAGAGTCTCTCAGGGCAGCCATATTGGCAAGGACTGCAGGACCACGATAATGGTTTTTACCACTGTCATTTTTAAGATGATTTGATTTTATGATGGAGTTCTATTTTTAAGTATTTTGCAAAATTACACTGTTTTTAGGTTTTAATGATGCAGCCTTTGCTCTTTCTCTGCAGTTCCTGACAATATGGCAGCGTTCTGCTACTACAGCCACAATACAAAGTGTCCATCATTGCTATTCGATGTTGAAGGAGACGTTTACTCGTTTACAAATGTTCATGAGTTCACTGAATTCCATACTTGTGGATTTACAAGGCTACTCTTTGTATTTACAGTACAGTGTGATCTGTGGTGTAACCCAGTGTGAATTGACAGCCATCAAGCCTTTGAGCCATTATGCACATTCAGTATTTGGTAACACTTTACAATAAGGCTCATACCTGCCAACACTCCTGTTTTTCCCAGGAGTCTCCAGATTTCAGATCTCCCACCACCCTCCCATTTTGTTATTTCTCCCGGAAAACTCCTGTAATTTCACCCCCCCGGTCCTTAGCCTTATGGTACAGTCTGTAACATCACCGGGTCGCCAACTTTGGTATAGGATCCGATTGCAACGGCCACCCAAAACCCGCTTCATAATATGATTACTAACACCACAATTCAACTACTAACCTGGTTCTTAACAGTGTTATTCAGACACCTCATCCCCGAACACCCACCCACTACCCGTTCTCCCGGATTTTCAGAGACGAATGTTGCCAGGTATGATAAGGCTCCATAAGTTAATGTCAGCCAATGTATTTGCTTACATGAACCAAAAATGAACAATGCATATATTACATGTATCCCAGCAAACAATTTTGTGTTTACTAGACGTCTAATACAGTGTGTCCGCGAGGTCTTAAAAAGTATTAAAAGTTGATCAATTATGAGAAAATTAAGGCCCTTGAAAGGTATTTAAAAGTCTTAATTGTGTTTTTATGAGGTCTTAAATTTTGTTCAAGCGTTGTCCAAGTGTTTGACTCCAAAAAATATATTTATTTTTCTACTAATATCAACAATGGCATGCTCGATCTATGCGATTTGTTCGGGCCAGGGTGCATCCGGCCAAGCAACTCTATTTAGGCGATGTCACATAATTTGCGATAATCGTGGGAAGGTCATGTGACGCTCTCCACATGTAGCGAAACCATAGAGCGAAACAGATGGCAAAATGGGAAAATGTAAGTTAGCGTACTCATATTTGGAGAGACGAGTTTAAACGGTGGCTGAAGCCTGTCGCTGAAAACAACTGCGTAATTTATTATTTCAAGCTTTGCTTCTTCCGAGCTTATCGGAGTTCTGTTTATGGTTGTTCTCCATTGATTTATTTAACTACAACTGTTTATTAACATGTGTTTATTAAGTTAAAGGTTTGATAGTGATTAGAACTTGAAGTGGCGATGAGGTCTTAATATTCTGAGGTCTTTAAAAAGTCTTACAAAGGTATTGAAATTACTTTTAGGATTCCTGCATATACCCTGTAATGGACATCTAAACGTAGACAGCTTGGCTAAACTTGGGCTGTCAGTGAAAATCTAATAGACATCTGAGAATCACCCAAAACTAGACTAGTCCTCAAATAGACAGATTAGACAGACTTTATATGTGTAGTCATTCATTTCTGTTTATTTTATGACTAGTCTAATTTTGGCCTATTCTTAGATGTCTATTAGAGTTTTACTGACAGCCCAAATTTAGCCTTGTTTTAGCCAAGATGACTACGTTTAGACCTCTATTAGACATCTCTTAGAAACGAAAAATGCTTGCTGGGATGTTAATGCCAATATTTGTTCATTGTTAGCAGTGCGTTAACTAATGTTAACATGTTTTAGTAACGCATTTGCAAATGTTGAACTATATTTACTAAATGCATTCTTAGTTCATGCTAGTAAATGCATTAACTAACATCAACTAATGGATCTTTATTGTAAAGTGTGACCCAGTATTTTATTGTAGAAGGGAAACAGTTGCACTGCACATAAACAGTGTGTTTGTGCGATGGGAGTGTTTGCCTTGTGCATTAGTGAGTGTGTTTTAAAACCGCACAACTCACGAGCTTTGCTCTTTGTAAATAATGTTTTTGTACTTAAAAAAAAAAATGTCTAAATGAGCAACACTACAAACTCGATGCACTAATCTTCTCTGTAACAGTGCAGTGCGACCTTTGCCGTGGCTAAGAGCTGCAGTGATGAAGAAAAAATAATCGTCAATGAACTCTGTGATGAAATAATAGTACATGTTTTGTAGACATATCACTTGAATTTGTGAATACACTTGTGGGTGCTCGTGTGTGTATGTGCACACTTTAAATGTGAATATTTCTAACGGAGGAAAATCTGCGTGGAGTGGAAAAGGCGAAGAAGGGATACCTGGACTTAAAGAGAAATGCCTCCCCACATTGTTATTTTTGTCTTCGGTTTAGGCATGTCGTCCAGGCTTCACTTGTTTATTTTTTATCAGGAGATTTTTAGTTTTGTAGTGAATCGGATTTTATTTTCACCATGGTCAGCCTTGTTCTTATTTTTGTTTCGAATTTATGGGGAAACACTTCTCTGTGGTGTTGATGGATCTGCAATATGGACACTGGACGTGTGCCACTTACTGGACTTTATTGCGGTTTCGCCTCCTTTCCGCAGGAGAAGGATGAAAAAAAAAACTAATTCTGATGGGGACAATGAAACTGAGGAAAGTTCCTCCTTGTCATGCAGTCACTAAGTAAGACTTGTGTGGATGTAGTGTAAGATAACCTAGCTGTCTTTACCAAGTGCAGTATTGTTGGTTTCATTTACTTGCATCCAGTCTCATAAGGCTGACATTGCAGTGTTTCGACGTTTGTCATCACATGCCAGTCAACAGCTAATGTTATCATTCGTAAGATGTGGCATCCGAAGCCAATCTCGAGACATCGCGACTTGATTCTTGAACGTAGGTGTTTATGGATTCATTTTGATTTTAATAAATATCATAAATTACATTAGCAGGTAGAAATGTCGTTTTAAACTGGAAAATGCTATAATGCTGTAACTTTCATGACTTTGTGACACCTTCTGTCGAATGAGGTTTATTTCCGTGCAACTAAAATGGACGCTGTGTTCAGATGCCAACAGGAAAGGGCTTGTATCCCTCAAATCTCATGCACTGACATGCTTTGACCACTTGGTTACAACACAAAATAACACTCATGCACAAAAAGCAACAATACAACACTACGTTTCACATAAGCAGAATATTACTGGAGTCATTTTACACTCAACGCAAGTGGATAAAAATGCACCTTAACACTCAATAGACACAATGTAAAACTGCTCTGAAATTTGTGAGTCTTTTTACGGTATGTATTCAACCACTAACCATCATATAGAGACAATCCAAATGTTCGGATCTATGATTCTGTACCATACGATGCAGTTGCATGACTGAAGGAAACACGAGGAGGAAATATTCTGCCTTTCTTAACATTTTCATACAGTAACCTTTCTTTCTGTAAATGTACACATTTTCTTTTTCTAGCGTATTGTTAGCTTTCTATTGTATAGACCATAACAGACGAGCCTACTCACTCCTTTCTAAATGTGAATGATTCGAATGATTCGTCATAAATTGATGTTTTGATAACAATTCTTATGGATTTTTTCATGTTTTTTATGTTTTTTCATTTGTGATTCAAGATGTTGTACATGTCAGAAAACTTGACTTTCTGAGCCTGGATTCAATGTTTTAATAATATATTAAAATGAACTCATCTGGTGCAGGGTGTTGAGCATCAGTGCCTGGAAACAGAGACAAATCACTTTATTAAGGTATGCATTTATCAAGATTAGCGCTGCAAAAAAGCTTAAAGTGAAATAAGGAGGTGCGAAATCTAAGCTTTGAAGGTATGCCAAAGTTCTTGAAGAGAATTTGTACAGTTGTTTGTTTGAAAACTGCATGAAAGTCTGTGAGCGGGCATACATTTTAAAAGTAGACCATGTTGTAGTACAACTACAAATAATGCAGTTGGGCTGTTAATAAACTGATATATGTTTAAATGCCATAGAGAAAGTAGTCTAAACTTGTGTTGTTCGTGGAAAACGGTCTATACAAACGTTTAAACCCTGCTGGCACAGGACGTCAACATGATGTCATATTGATGTTGTACCATAATGTACCTCAACTTCATGGGGACGTTGGATTTTGTTTGGAAATGAAAATTAGGTTGACGTCAGAACCCAACAATCAGGCTGACGTCAGTGTGCAATGTCCAACCTAAAATCAATCTAAAATCAACCATACATCAACGTCTAATCATATTACACCTTGACGTTGTGTGGACGTTACCACTACAACATCTATCAAATTGCGTCACTTTCCAACACAACCTAAAATCAACCAAATATCAACATAATTTGACATCGTTATTGGATGTCAAAATAACGTTGTCCTTAGACGCTGGCTAGACATCGAATTTTGATCCCCCGACGTCATGACCTAAATCCAGTGGTGTAGAGGACGGCCCCGCGTGATCAAATCCCCCCCCCCCCCCCCACTCGGACTTCAGTCTTCAGTTTGCGCGGTCATAACTTATCTCAGTCTTAACACCGCCTCCAAATAACTAGCCTCGGCCTCAACTACTCCTCCCCCCCCCCCATCTATCGACCACCCCTCATGGTCTTTACTTTGTGCGTTCATAAGCACCCTCCCCCAACCCGGTCTTCACTTCTGGGGGGCCCACGCATGTTGCGCTATGCCAGTGCCTAAATCTAACCTATTATTTACGTCTTCTGATGTTGTGTGCCTGCTGGGAAGCCACTGACTTTCTTATAAACTAAACAGAGAGAACATCAATATTGCTAGTGTAGACTTTGATTTGGTATTATAAAAAATTTCTCATATGATATTTATTTTAACATACTGTCATGATTATCAAAACATACAGTAGAATGACAAGCACTTTTCATATATAAAATAAAGAATTGGGTTAAAAATAGAGGAGACGTCATCCGCTTGTTTAGTTGTGATGTATGGAGTACTGTTTCCGAGTCCAAGCCACTACTCATTTGAATTGAGAAAATATTTGTTTATTCTTTTCAATCATATCACACATTAAAGTGAATTACATATAAAATCATGGTGTACACAACAGTCTCTGAACTTTCTACATCACAAATACCAACATTTAACAATTTATAAAAATAAATGACCATTGGATTGCATGGATATATATTGCGATCGTGATTTTTGAAAGTATTACAGGGCTTTGTAAACGTTTATTATAACCATTTGATGAGTCTCCCCATATAGTTTGATAGAGCATGAAGCCGCTTCACGTGACATCACACTTAACAAGCGGATAGGCTGACTGGCCTCAACTGAACCACCAGAAGCACAATACATTGAACGAATAATATTATGTAATTCTCACCAAATAGCTGGTTAATGGAGGATGCCTAAATACAAATTATAAGGTAGGGTAATTGACACATTTTTAAATCACTTTAACATTTTTTTAACCATACTACATGTAGGTAAGTGTAATTTACAATATTATGCTGTATATTATTTTCAATTGATGAATGCTACAGCATAGGCTACTATTGATTATGGTGAACTGATAGACTAATACTGTAATATATGGCTAGTTTTTACTGAAGTAAATCAATAATATTCATTCATTTTCCTTCGGCTTAGTCCCTTTATTCATCAGGGGTCGCCACAGCGGAATAGATCGTCAAATATTCCAGTATATGTTTTACACAGCAGATGACCTTCCATCTGCAACCCAACACTGGGAAACACCCATCCACACTCATTCACACACTACGGCCAATTTAATGTATTCAATTCACCTATAGCGCATGTCTTTGGACTGTGGGGTAAACTGGAGCATCCGGAGGAAACGCTATCATGGGGTGGACATGCAAACTCCACACAGAAATGCCAACTGTAAACCAGCCGGGACTCAAACCAGCGACCTTCTTACTGTGAGGCAACAGTGCTAACCACTGATTCAACAATAATTGTTGTAGAAAACTTTATATTTAGATTACTATGTAGCCTACTACCATATTAGAATTAGCGCAACAGATTAATTCAAGTACTTTAATAGGGTTAAAAACACTTTATCTACTAAAATACTATTGACCATTTTGAGGGATGTAAGCAACAACAATGGTCCCAGTGTATTTCCTGTGTTACATTTTTAATATCTATAGCTTCCGAAAATCAATAAAGAGCCACACATTGATAAATAATGTTATGATAGCTGTTTTAACATTAACTTATGATTGAATTGCCTCTTGTTACAGTTATGAAATAGTTTGATGGCTACCAGGAAATGTTCATGGCCATTGACATGACCATATTGAAGTTGTATATTATAGTATACATATTATAGTAGTATATTATCACGTGGGTTCAGTGAGGGTTTTTTTTCCCAGCAAAAGGAATAAAAGTGGTGTGGGGAGTTCAGGTAGGCTTTTGCTTTTCTTAATTTTCATCTATTTACATTCAATTATTTCACATCCTAAATATTTAATTCGGACATTTGGGCACCTGGACGTGCTTCAATCAAGGCAGGTTACCGAGTGAGGAGTGAAACACATCTAATGACCGATTTTACTTCAGCAATGACTTCATGCTGCCGCGAGGGGGCGCATGCGCGCAAGTATCACGCACAGTTAAAGCTTGAAGCTCAGCCGAAAGCTCATCTCCTTTACCAGAGGTCGTGAACAGGTAACCGAAGCATCACCGCGCTGGATCTAATGGAAGTCTGGTGGAAAATGTATACGTTGATCTTGACTCAACTTTTCACCAAATTGAAGATACTTCACAGCCTTTAATTATTTGGGTAAGTGTCTATTTCAAATTCAACTGTGCGTAAAATGAACTGTATTCTGTGTCGACTGCTAAATGTGTCATTGTTTTTAAATGTATAGTTTAAAAAGATGCAGTGTTTTAATAGAGTGTTTAGGGTTTTCAAACGCTGCTTATGAATCTCAATAATTCTGTTTTGAGGTAAACAAATTATCATTAGGAATTAAATTCATCAGCATACATTTGATTGTATATTACATTTAGTATTATATACATAAAACAAAAGGGCAACTAAAAGATTTTTAATGCATGAAATGTTATAGGCTATGCAGTGCCATTCGTTGACTATACATAAACATGAGTTCATGTCAATTTGACAGGTGCATTGTGTGAATGTAAAGCTATTCATACAAGGTAAAAAACCTTTCTTTGTCATTTCCTAGTGTTAGCCCTTTAAAGTTGGAATCTCGGTTGCCCTTATATGCACATGAATGGGTGTAGCAGCGTGAGATCTGAAGTATGAATAAATTAAAGGATTTGGAAAGCTTTTACTTGTACATTTTTGTTGCCTTTTCAGTGAATAGATGAATGCATGCTGCACATCAGTGTATAACTGTCTGTCTGTCCCTTTTCAGGTTATACATGATACCATTGAGGAGTGAAGGAAGAAAACAAAGAAAAGAAGAAGAGATACTTCATAAAAAAGCAGGTCTAATTTTCTTTTGTAGCCAACCATCTTGTCTGAGGAGGTAAAGGTGAATTCTGTATTTGATACAGTGTGGAAGAAGAGACTGAATTGTGCACTGGCTTGTGAACTGACAGAAAAAAAGCAAACATGGATTTAAGATCGTCCTGTTTTCCATGGTCTTCAAGCTTTTCCGTCCATAAATGGAAACTCTGGTACCTGAAAGTAAGGTAGAACACTTTAATCGTTACCATGTAGTTTAGATCTGATGTGGTTCTGCCGTAATTCACCCACTCAACGTCACAGGAAAACAACGATGAATCTGACCCCAGATCAGCCCCCAACCCAACTCTACGACCTTCAACGTGAACCTCAAAACAAAAGCAGGTCCTCATCAGCCAGTTTCTTCAACAGCACCTTCTTCTTCCAGGATAACGCCGCTTTAGAATGGCAGCTGTTCCTCACCATCCGAGAGCCTGGCACCATTATTTTGACCGTCCTGTACTCCATTTCCTTCCTCGTGGGTTTCTTTGGAAATGTCATGTCCCTCAAAGTCCTACTGGGCCAGCATGGAAGTGTACGTCTGTCGGGTGTGAGCGCCACCCGCTGTCTGCTAATAAACTTAGCCGTGTGTGACCTGGCGGTGGTCTGCGTGTGCATGCCTGTCACCTTGGGCCACCGTATCTACACACCATGGATATACGGAGACTTCCTGTGCCGCGCTGTGCCCTTCACACAAGCGGTGTCTGTTTCCGCTAGTGTCCTGAGCATCACAGTCATCAGCATTAGCCGATACTATGCAGTTCACTCGCCGCTGCAATCCCGTGCCTACTTCACTCGCCGGCGCATTCTGGCCTCTGTCACCATCGTGTGGCTCGTCTCCTCTGTGATCTGCATGCCAGTCGCCATTGTTACCAGGCGTGATGAAGTTGCTCTGATTGACGGTCTGGCCATCGTGTTACCCGTCTGTGGAGAAGTTTGGCCTCAGCCACGCTTGCGTCAGGCGTACAACGTCTTGCTCTTCAGCGCCCTCTACTGCCTCCCTGTTACGTTTAATCTCACTCTAGCCTTTTTGACATGTCGCCGACTGCGCAGCTCTGGCACAGAGGGTCGA